>NC_135177.1:5868059-6168059 GCF_041146795.1 Maylandia zebra | reverse complement strand
CTGCTGAGGATTCGTGTACACAGATCCTTTTTCACTGAGCTGCTGTTTACAGTTTCAAAGTCTTCATCAGAACAAGCACTTCTAATTGTACTTTGCTCCTCACTGTCTTTGAAAAGCAAGAGCTGATAAAACAAATCCAGTAAATGCATTTTTATCTTGACGTTTGGTTTAGTAATCTGTCTTAATATATTTTGTGTTTTATTTATTATATGGGGAACAGGCTGTGGTCCTGTTCTAATAAACCCGAATTTCAGGAACACCTTTAGATCTGTTCAGTTTTATTCATATAGCACCAGTTAACAGTCAACAAATCTTGTCTTGGGTCATATTGTAAGGTAAAGACCCTACTGTGTTAACCAAAGTCAAATGTTCACTCTGATTCATTGATGAAGTGAATGCAAGTCAGTAATCAAAGGTGAGTTTTTGGCCATAACTCACTATAGTATATCATGAGTGGACAGACATGGATGTAAACCACACCTTAACGGTTTGGCTGAGCCAAAACAACCGCAGCAGTGATTCTAGCTACATTCTTTGTTTGTCAGGTGTCCTGTTTGGAGAAAACACTTTGAAGCCACTTGAATGTATAGGAACACAATTACATGAGGACAAACTGACTTCAAGAAAAATAAAAATGCTCAAATTGTAAAGTTTGTGAGTTATGCTGTCTTTATATTTTAGTATAGTTTTTGAGTTGAGGCAATAAAAGAATATTTAACATTAAATGCACCAATGTGCTTGTGTACTACTTGTGCACAGATCATTTTAAGAAGTTTTCATTTAGAAGCAAATAGTGTGTAAGCTTGTAAATGCATAGAAATGTGTGGTTAAGGATATAAAAAAGTATATTTAATGGGTTAAAGTTAAAAGAAGTGACAGTAAATAAGAATAGAAACAGAATTTTCAGTTTTTCTATTAATGGAAAATATCCACTAATGATACAGAAACTATACCGTGAATATCTGTAAATAGTACAGAGAATATACTGTAAATCTACAGAATTTTACTGCTTATGGAAAAGTCTGTCAACTTCCATAAATAAAACAGAAAATGTACTGGCAAAAAACAATACCAGGACATTTTCTGTTTCTTTACGGAATTGGTTTTTACAGTAAAGGAGCAATTAGAGGAAGTACTTCAGTCTTGTCATCATGGGTACTGATAGAGGTTTTTGTGGTTAATGAACACTCCACGAAGCCTGTGTGCAACACGAGACAATAAAGAAATGCTGACAGAGTAGGGCAGGTTATTGTCAGTCCTCTTGTCTCTCTGTGGCACAGTTGCTACATTCTGTTACGGAAGGGCCCTCCCTACAGGAAAGAATAAATGTATTTCCCTGGCTGACCAGTGAGGGTAGTGAGTGGCTTTGGGCAGTATTTGTGTTGGGTGGATCATCTCTTCCTAATGAAACTCAGCAGGCTGGAAATCCACAGAGAGGCAGAGGTGGTGTCAGCAATGATCCGTTTGGGTGGATTTCCTTAAAAATACCAAAAAAGGAAATGGTGCTATTAAATCACTGGAACAAGGACTACTTTTTGCAGTTTGACCCAAATCTAACACAGCGAGTGATCTAACAATCACCTGCTATGTTAGATTTGTTAGTTTCCTTTACACGCTCGTAATGACAAGCATGCAAGACTGTATTGTAAGGAAATGGAAAATAATTCAGCTGCTAGGTTTCTCTTAGTATATTCTGTCCAATATCACGCCTTGCTGGGAGTTCGTGTGCATATTAGTCCTCACGAAATACCCTTTTCTCCACATACTTCTACATGTTCTTCCAATCAGTGCTCAAGATTTTATTCCCATCCTCCCTCTGTGAGCGACTGTAGTTGCTGCGGAACAAACGGCATGTGCGTTTCATTGTGCAGCCCCTTTATATGTGCGTGTGTTTGTGTGTATCTTTTCTGGGGCAGTTATATGTCACTTTTGGTCAAGTGTTTTATGGAATTGACATGTGTTGCAAATTGTCTGCCAATGCAGTCACTGGAGTGTCTGCGAGCTCGAAAGAAAGACTGAGACAGTGAGCACACATGGGCATAATTCTTCAGAATGACGATGGGAGTGGACTTACGGAAAGTTGCCTCAGTATCATTTATCCTGCACGGCTAATGTGTTTTGTAGTCTGTGGTCTAGACAGTGCGAACACGCATTTCACAGAAATGAACGTGGTCATAATTATGAACAAATGTACTCGTTAATCACATGTTCTGCAAAAGAGAGAAAATAAACACATTTGGTACAAGCTGTGCTTTTTGGTCTGACAGTACAAATAACACATAAAAATCAAAGGATGTGAGCCAACATATGAAAGACACACAGATGTCATGGCATTCCAAAAATTGTCAGAAGTGATAGTAGTATCATCTGATCACTAATCACACTCCAACACTTGCTTACCATTCAGCTTACAGTTCAGGCCTTGTCCATAAACCCTTTGATGCAATGACAGGAGATGCTGGTGATTGAAATGCCAAGCAGGAATAAGTAAGTTTTCTCACTACAAACTTCCTGGTATAATAGTCTTAACTGGTTCTTGCCTTTCCACCAGATGTGTATAAGTGGTTGCCAGGATTTTCCCCTAAACAATAACAAGAGCTGCAGTGAGAGCCAACACTATTGCTGGGTAAGAACTGGCTCATTTCAAAGGTGTTTAATAGGAGGTTAAAACCAGTGTTCTTTGCAACTGGCTTTCATTACAATTAGAGGAGTTTCAGACCTTGATTATATTGTGGATATGTTGACATGTACAGTGTTATGAAGAAATATTTGCCCCCTTCCTGATTTGTGATTTTGGTTTTGCATATTTGTCACACTACACCTACAGCTACAGGATGACTGTAGGTTAGCAAGTGACTGCTTAATCAGAAATGTGGTGATTTGATCCTTTGGCGAGGTGCTGAACCACATGAATATGAATGTGTGTCAAAGTTAGACAGAAAGCACTCTCATTACACTACCGGTGTAGAAAAAAGTGCTTGGGTGAATGAAGCGCTTTGAAACCTCAAGTAGAATACAAAAGCGCTATATAAGAACCAGAGGCTTTTTCATGACTTATATATTATGGCATCAAGCACATTTCAGTATTATACAAAGCTGACCCGAGTCAATGCAAAATGCAGAGACATTAGAGGGTTTTCAAGCATGAGCAGCCTTTTAAGGTCATGCCAACATATCTCAATCTGATCTAAGTCTGGATTTTGAATATGGCTGCTCTGAAACTTTTTCATGATTCAGAAGCTCTGGCAGTAATCAGATCTGTTTGTGGATACTGAAATTTAACTCAGCTTTTACTTGCCAAGAAGGTTTGGATAACCATGTTATATTTTGTATTTAATCTTGTTATTTTGTTTAATATGAACATTTGTTTGATGATGTGAAACATGTAAGTGTGAGAAATATGCAAAAATGGGGCAAATACTTGTTTATAGCTGTGGCTGCCGTCAGCAGCAGTTATGCAATTTGAGACAATTTTATGGTTCAAGTTACAATGAATAAGTGAAATACTTTATTGTTAATATATGTGTGTGATGTAATGTATGTTGTTGGCTGGAAATACATTTACAAGGGTTACAGAATGTTTCCGGGGTGGAACCAATGTTTAGTCTGTTGTTTGGGGTGACAATATTTTCAGTTACACGCCACACTCGGTAGAGCGCAGCATGCTTTTCGTCTCTCTCTGGTGGTGGTAGAAACATGTAGACGTATGCAACGGAGTGTTCGACTATGGGAAAGAGTGACACTACAAGAAGCGTTTCATTTAACCCCTGCAAGTTAATGCGGCCAATGAGTTCTCACGGCATCGTTACGGCATCTCTGGTGGCATCGTTGGTGGCGCCCGTGTGCAATAAATGCCAGTAAATCAAGAACGCCTTGTGTTCGTTTTTCAACTTGGAGGGAGTTACAGTGAGAACTCAGTCTGCTCGGCATGAGGCGAGGAGACGAGTAGCGGTGTCGTCATCCACTGAGCAAGAAGAAATTCATCGCACGCTAGCATCAGACAGATAAGACTATGCATACGCCAGTTAACCTAAGCAGCAAACAGTTGAAGTTTACATGGACGATCCTTTAAGTGATGCATTTAAAACAAGTTAAATGTTAAGAAGTGGGTCAACTTTGACGACTGTTTAACGGAACACTGTAAGAACTGAAAGTAATCTGTACTCTGCATATCTCCTTTCTAAGTTCATGGTTCTGTCTAATAAGATTTTTTATAGGTGAAGTCATTTTACCTATTCGTGTTATTTGGATGCTAGAAGTGTTGTAGAATTAAGTGCTGCGTCGTATGTGTTGTTGGTTTAGGAACAAAGTTCACCATATTTATACGACTCAAGATGGTATTCATTCAGATATTTTATTAAGGTTTAAGGTGTTGTAAAATCTTGAAGGTATTATCCATTCTTGATGTTTTGGACAAGTTCACCTAAAGACAAGGTTAAGCTTGTAGCTATTAATATTTCAGGCAATTGAGCTGGTCTGTTGTTAAACCGCATGTCTGTTAAAGGTATAGCTAGAATTTATTTTGTGCCAAGTAATAAGTAAACATCGCAGAATGGATCAAACAACTGAATATGAAACTAAGAACGGCGACTTACTTGAGGATAGTAGTGCCACAAATGTACAGCAGTCATGTGAAGAAGAGCCACGAAGAAGTCAAAGACCTCGAAAGCTTACTGAAAAGGCTCAGCAACTGCATGATGATAAGTCAAAAAAACTTCAGCATCGTTTCACTACAACTTATGATAAATGGAAAGCAAACGCCAAGCAAGCTAAGAAAATGATAAAGGGAGCCCCCTCTGTTGAGGTTGTGAAGGATTTGATGTGTAAGTTAAGTTGTGCATCAGCAGATGTGAAACACGCATATGAAGATTTGCGCAAATGTGCTTCCCCAGACAGTGAGATCCGTCGTAGGGCAGACACCTGTGACGCGGTATCCAAAATAATCTTGGACAATGCAACCACTTACCTTCAGAATAAAGATAACGAAGACGTTCAGATAGAGGATTTAGTCTGGCCTGAGTCTAGTTCAGTGTTTTCATCTTCAGCTTCTCAAGGCACAAGTAAGGGCTCTCAAAGAAGTCTAAGCTCTGCAAGCAGTTCCAGCATAAAGTCACAAAAGTCAAGCCTTTCCTCCATTAAGAGACAAGAGGCCGTAGCAGAGCTAGCTGCTACACAAGCTGCACTAAAGGTCCTGCAAGAGATAGAATGTGAGCAACAAGAACTTGAAAGTCTTGAAGAAGAAAATCGAAAGAAGATTGCATTACAAGAGGAAGAAAATGTGGCAAGAAAGAAAGCACTGGAAGAGAAACGCAGACAAATAGAGCGCTTACAGACTGTTAAGGAGCTAAGTGCGGCGAAGGCACGACTCCAAGTTTATGAACAAGACATAAGCTCGGATGAGGAAATAACAGAGTTACTTCATAACCACGCAGCTCAACAACATAGATCTCCAGGAGTTGTAAGGAGTCCACGTGAGCATCCCGTGATACACCAAGCAGATAGTATCACAGTCCTCGCTGAAGCAATAGCAGAGTCTATTAATGTAAGCCGTCTCCCAACACCTGAACCATCTATCTTCATGGGTGATCCACTAAGGTATAGCGATTGGAAGATGTCATTTCAAACCCTGATAGGCAGGAAAAACATTCCAGTAGGGGAAAGAGTCTATTACCTTCGTAAATATGTTGGCGGACCTGCAAAAAAGGCCATTGAAAGCTACTTCCTATTAGGAACGGATACAGCTTACAACTCAGCATGGGACATCCTGGAAGAAAGGTTTGGAAGTTCATTTGTGATAGCTAAAGCTTTCAAGGATAAGCTTGCCGCATGGCCCAAAATCGGACCCAAAGACAGTGTTGAGCTGAGGGATTTTTCAGACTTCCTTAGAGGCTGCCAGGCTGCAATGTCCCAGATTAAGGGTCTGGAAGTATTGAACGACTGTGATGAAAATCAAAAACTTCTAACAAAACTGCCAGATTGGCTGGTGGCCAGTTGGAACAGGAAGGTGACCGAGGTAGAAGAAACTTGTAATGTGTTTCCTACTTTCAGTCAGTTCGTGGAATTCATCACAAAGGAAGCAAAAATAGCTTGCAACCCAGTGACTTCTCTTCATGCCCTGAAGTTTAATGATGGTGAAAAGGTAAAGATAACAAAGGCACGAAACATTGGTGCAAAGGTGCTTGCGAGCAACTCTGAAGAGAATGCAGAACGTAAGAAATGCACTTTTTGTGAAAGATGCAATCATGGCATACAGACATGCTGGAAGTTCAGGGAAAGACCAGTTGAGGAACGCGTTAAGTTTGTTCAGACAAGGAAGTTGTGCTTTGGATGTTTACAACCAGGACATCTCTCAAGGACCTGCAAAAGAAGGAGTCTTTGTGAGACATGTAAGGAAAAACACCCAACATGTTTACATGAAGACCGTGAAAGAGCAACCAGAAGAGAGAAAGGCAGTGATGAGCATGGGGAGAGTGTAAAAAACTCAAAATATGCTAAGTCAACGGAAGGAACAGAGAGCAAACATACTCCTGAACCATCAAATGAAGCCACGTCAAACAGAGTAGTGCAAGGTATGGACAGCATGTACTCCTCT
This sequence comes from Maylandia zebra, assembly GCF_041146795.1. Classification (NCBI taxonomy): domain Eukaryota; kingdom Metazoa; phylum Chordata; class Actinopteri; order Cichliformes; family Cichlidae; genus Maylandia; species Maylandia zebra. The sequence continues at coordinate 6,161,467 of NC_135177.1, read as the reverse complement.
ACGGTTGTCCCAGTTTGGCTATCTACATCAAGTAACCCAGAGAATGAAATTCTTGTATATGCACTACTTGACAACCAAAGCGATACCACATTCATTATGCAAGATAAGGCAGAAGCTCTGGAAATGAAAGGGGAGGCTGTGCAGTTAAAACTCTCCACACTTTCATCCAGAAATACAATCATCCCGAGTCAAAGGTTAGTTGGACTGCAGGTGAGAGGTTTCTATTCATCAAAGAAGATTTCTCTCCCTGTAACCTATTCAAGAGAGTTCATCCCTGCCAATCTAAGTCACATTCCTACACCAAGAACGGCAAGAGCTTGGACACACCTAGAGCATCTTGCAGAGGAGATCGCTCCATTGATTGAGTGCGATGTAGGGCTTCTCATAGGATACAACTGTCCACAGGCTTTGCTGCCCCGAGAGGTCGTCCCAGGTAAAGACAATGAGCCATTTGCTCAAAGGACAGATCTTGGATGGAGCATAGTCGGTTGTGTTAGCCCATGTGTCGACTATGGTGATGCTATAGGAAGCAGTCACAAGATTGTCATGAAGTCAGTGAAACCTCACCTCCAGACATCTAAGAAGCTCACAAACGAAGTGAAATATATATGTCGAACCCAAGTCAAGGAGTTCATTTCACCGCCAGATGTGCTGAGGATGCTTGAGTCTGACTTCAGTGAGAGAAGAGTAGAGGATGCTAATCTATCTCAGGAAGACTTGCGTTTCCTAACCATCATGGAAGAAGGAATCAAAATCAAGGCGGATGGTCACTGTGAAATGCCGCTCCCCTTCAAGAAAGATCGACCAAATCTCCCAGACAATAAGACGTGTGCAGTCCATAGGCTTCGATGTTTGAAAGGAAGATTTGAAAAGAACAAACAATATCAAAGGGACTACACGACCTTTATGAGTGAAATCATAACAAATGGGGATGCAGAAAAGGTCCCAAGAGGAGAAATTAACAACAGTCCTGTGTGGTACATTCCTCATCACGGGGTGTATCACCCACACAAGCCAGGAAAAATACGGGTTGTATTCGACTGCTCAGCAAGATTTGAAGGCGTGTCACTAAATGATCACCTTCTTACCGGACCAGAATTAACGAACAGCCTGATAGGTGTTCTCTGTCGCTTTCGCAAGGGACAAGTTGCCATAATGTGCGATATCGAGCGTATGTTCCATCAGTTTCACGTCAAAGCAGAGGACCAGGACTACTTGAGATTTCTCTGGTGGGACGATGGAAACTTCCAGGCTCAACCATCAGTCTATCGCATGCGAGTGCATCTATTTGGAGCTGCCTCTTCCCCTGGTTGTGCAAACTTTGGGTTGAAACATGTTGCTGCCCAAGGACATGGTCACTACAGTGAAACGACCATTCAGTTCATTGAACGAAACTTTTACGTGGACGATGGGCTCACAAGTGTCGCAACCAAGGATGAAGCCATTAAGTTAGTAAAGGAAGCAAGGCAACTCTGCAGTGCTGGCAAACTGCGAATTCACAAATTCATTTCTAACGATCATGAGGTACTTGCATCCATTCCAGAGAGTGAACGTGCAGATTCAGTACGAAACCGCAACTTGGTTCTTGGTGAGTTCCAAATTGAGAGAGCTCTGGGAATCAAATGGTGCATTGTTGCAGACCAGTTCCATTTCAGAGTGATTGTGGATGAACGCCCACTTTCTAGAAGAGGAGTCTTATCAACTGTGGCATCCATCTATGACCCTCTCGGCTTTGTGGCACCATTTGTTCTGGTTGGAAAGCAAATACTCCAACAGATGTGTCAAGACAAGGTTGGATGGGATGAACCACTGTCAGAAGAGCTCAAACCACGGTGGGAGTCTTGGCTATTGGATTTAAGGAACCTGGCTAATGAATTCTGGACCAGATGGAAAGGGGAATACTTGCTGAATCTTCAGCAGAGAGGAAAATGGTACAAGGCACGGAGAAATGCCAAGATCAACGACATTGTGGTGCTGATGGACAATAGTCTACCCAGAAATGAGTGGAAGTTGGCCAAGGTAACCAAGGTGTACCCTAGTGAGGATGGAATCATTAGGAAACTCGAGCTGCTAATCAGTGATGCGACATTGGATGACCAAGGAAAAAGAGTTAACAAGCCAGTGTATCTTGAAAGACCTATCCACAAAACAGTTACCCTACTTGAAGCTGAATAGTTCAGAATTCTTGTCTCTGTGATCTATGTGACTAAGGGACTGTATACACTTGCCTTTACAACGAGGTTCAGTTGAAAAATCATTAATGATTTGGTGGGAGTGTGGCTGCCGTCAGCAGCAGTTATGCAATTTGAGACAATTTTATGGTTCAAGTTACAATGAATAAGTGAAATACTTTATTGTTAATATATGTGTGTGATGTAATGTATGTTGTTGGCTGGAAATACATTTACAAGGGTTACAGAATGTTTCCGGGGTGGAACCAATGTTTAGTCTGTTGTTTGGGGTGACAATATTTTCAGTTACACGCCACACTCGGTAGAGCGCAGCATGCTTTTCGTCTCTCTCTGGTGGTGGTAGAAACATGTAGACGTATGCAACGGAGTGTTCGACTATGGGAAAGAGTGACACTACAAGAAGCGTTTCATTTAACCCCTGCAAGTTAATGCGGCCAATGAGTTCTCACGGCATCGTTACGGCATCTCTGGTGGCATCGTTGGTGGCGCCCGTGTGCAATAAATGCCAGTAAATCAAGAACGCCTTGTGTTCGTTTTTCAACTTGGAGGGAGTTACAATAGCGCTGTTTGTGGACAGCTGTGGACATCACAGACAAGTAGTTGTTTCTTTTTGACTTGGTGGTATGGCTCTGTCTTGGACCTCCTCTTCTTTTTACTTGCCTACACAGAATTGAAAAGCCAGGCAGCATAGCAGCATGACCAATGTACAGAAGAAAGCAGGCATCAGTGAAAACAGGTATAACAGGGAGCAAGTCAAACAGAACATGAAAGGAAGAGCTGAGATGGAGCTGGATATAAAACAGCTTGTAGCTTTGCAGCTTTGCAACAGTTAGGGGCAGGCTAAAGGAGCTTGAATAATATGGTTTATGTGATATTTGTCAATTGGATTTGAAGAAGGATATTAACTGAGTCATTAGATGATTTGAGCCGGAAATGAGATCATCTCTTCCAGGATTGTTGCTAAGTATATCTTCCTGGCCTGCCTGAATTGGCTCATTGTTTTTCAACTCCATTGGGAGTCAACCTGGAGGATGGTCTAAGGAGCTTGGAAAGAAAAGCATCTGGACTTCTTTAAGTTGCTTGAAGACGTTTCACCTCTCATCCGAGAAGCTTCTTCAGTTCTAGGGTCAAAATGGTGGAGAGTCCCAGATTTAAACCCCGTGGGTGTATCCCCCCAAACAGGGACAAAAGGACCCCCTGAGTATCCTCTGCTTTTTTAAAGAGACAAGCAGCTGATCGGTCAGTCTATGATGACAAAATTTATCACACAGACTCAACTGGTCCACCGTGATTATGGAACTCTATAACAGTGGCATCACATTAAAACAGCAGGACAAGCACGGGTCCAAAGAAGCATCCTGAGAATAAAATCTGAACAGATCTTCAAGTAAGGAACACTTTCAGTACCATGATGATCCAACAATCATTGATGAGCCACAGTCAGAATGTTTTCTGCATTTTATACTTAAGTCTTTCGACCGTGGGGAGTATAATTCAATATGTGATACAGAATCTTATCAAAAAGGTCCATAAGAGGGCCTAAAAAAATCTAAAGCTTTTCCTGATATTAAATAATTGAATCTCCCATTTGAAGATGATCCTGTGATGATGATCTGTTCAGCCAATAATATGAGCTAAGCAGCTGTAGTGCAGCAGTAATCCTACTGTGTAGTGACCAGAGAAAATCAAGTACCATGCATATACATGTCTGTCTTTGTCTTGTTCTTCTGTATCTTTACCTAAATATGTCATACTGTGCATATGGATTAGGAACATTAGAGGTTTAGATTCATATTGGAGAACTCAACCTGCCAAGGAGTAACCAAGGAGGCCAGGTACAGTTTAAAGGCAAATGTAGATTCATTTTTTGTCTTTACTGCACTCTATTATTTGTTAATGGATATAATAAGAAGATAAGATAAGATAAGATAAGATAACCTTTATTTGTCCCACACGTGGGAAATTTGTTTTGTCACAGCAGGAAGTGGACAGTGCAAAAGTTATGAGGCAAAAATTAGAATACAATAAGAATAAATACAGTACACAACTGTACAGAATAGAATAAAATAAAATACTATATACAGTAGAATAAAATAAAATAAATATACAATAAGATAAAAATAGAATACAAATACTATATACAACTGAGTAAAAATACAACGATGACAGAAAGGATTATTGCACTTAGTATTATTGCATATGTATGGATGTGTGTGCTTGATCAGTTAAAGTCTTTATTATGGAGTCTGACAGCAGTGGGGAGGAAAGACCTGCGAAATCTCTCTGTCCCACACCGTGGGTGCCGCAGTCTCCCACTGAAGGAGCTGCTCAGTGCTGTCACAGTCTGCTGCATGGGGTGGGAGATGTTGTCCATCAGGGATGACAGCTTAGCCGCCGTTCTCCTGTCACTCACCACCTCCACTGGGTCCAGAGGGCATCCTAGAACAGAGCTGGCCCTTATATTACTTATATTATAGACGTATTATACTTAGTTAATCTTTGTATAGTGCTACAGCCAATCTGCAGCTCTAAATATCTTCAGTCTTACACAAACACAAGCAGCACAGTTACTATTCTAAAAACAACCCCCCCCAAAAAACAACAATTAACACTATTTTAATTCTTCTCTCTATATATGTAAATTAATCATGCCTATAAGCTCAGCTTAGGCATCACCTCAGGTTCATCTGACCCAGAGCCTCTATCCTATTTGGCAGTGAGCTGTGACAGTGGTCAAAGGATTAATGGAGATCAAACACTCGCTTTAACATGAAAAGACAAACCAAAGCTCAATTAGCTGCGTGTACATAACCATCAGCTGACTCCAATCACGGCACAGGGCACTCTGAGCAGAGGAAGAGAGGTGAGACTAAGTCTTCTCTTCTCATTGTTGTAAATTGGGGATACTGTGAAATAGATCTGATTGATTGCCTGAAAGATTTTTTGTGTTATAAAAAGTTGGCAAACAGATCAGTACAATTTGTTTTGCTAACAAAACAAAGCCACGTGCTCCTGTCACTGCCCAGCTGTTTTAGGTACACAGAGGTTTTAATTAGTTATAAATATCAAAACAGAGATACTCTTGAGAACTCTTCATATCCAGTGTCATAGACAATGCTTGTAAAAACCACAATGACTGAGGCTTCATGGAGCCCACAAATGCACATTTCTTGAGGTAAGCAAAGAGGGGTGAGATAATATTGTTCAATTTGTTTATTATTAAGGGCGTTGATTATAGGAAAATACTTTCCTGTTTATTTTATGGATTTTTTGCCGCAACAAGACTCTAAATTTCTAGCAGCAGTCTCCTCTAAACCACTGCAACCAGCTGCTTCTTCTACAGACATGGAAGCTGTTGTGGTTTAACTTTCAACTTTAGTTATAATCTGGAAACAGATTCCATTGTTTTGCAATGTATTACGTATCATCCAATTCAATTTTATTCATAGAGCGCCAAATCACAACATCAGTCGCCTCAAGGTGTTTTATATTGTCAGGCAGACCCTACAATAATATATACAAAGAAAAACCCAACAATCATATGACCCCCTATGAACAAGCACTTTGGCGACAGTAGGAAGGAAAAACTCCCTTTTAACAGGAAGAAACCTCCAGCAGAACCAGGCTCAGGGAGGGGTGGGGCCATCTGCTGCGACCGGTTGGGGTGAGAGAAGGAAGACAGGATAAAGACATGCTGTGGAAGAGAGACAGAGGTTAATAACAAGTAGCATGCAGTGCAGAGAGGTCTATTAACACACAGTGAGTGAGAAAAGGTGACTGAAAAAGAAAAACTCAATGCATCATAGGAATCTCCCAGCAGCCTACCTCTATTGCAGCATAACTAAGGGAGGATTCAGGGTTACCTGATCCAGTCCTAACTATATGTTTTAGCAAAAAGGAAAGTTTGAAGCTTAATCTTAAAAGCAGAAACAGTGTCTGTCTCCTGAATCCAAACTGGAAGCTGGTTCCATAGAAGAGGGGCCTGAAAACTGAAGGCTCTGCCTCCCATTCTACTTTTAAATACTCTGCCAACAACAAGTAGGCCTGCAGTGTGAGAGCGAAGTGCTCTAATAGGGTGTTGTTAGAGCACTTCGCGCTCGCACTGCATCGTAAGCCCTCAACTGACCAATCAGCATGCAGTAGCAGCATTGTTTAGATAGTATAACAAAAAAGGAAAAAGCTATTGGAAATGATTCGGACACCACTGAATCCTGTAGATTGAGGACTTTTTAGCACCTTCTGCTGTGCCCCTGGCTGAATTGCTGACAATTTCTCTATAATGGGAGTAAAGGGAAGATGAATGGCTCGCCTAAATTGGTTCTGTTCTTTGTGCTGATGTGTCTTCCCCCAGGGCATGAGATCCAGCACGCTACTGTACAAAAACAGGGTGAGAGTAATACTTAAAGGCAACACAATACACCTGTGTCAATCACATCCGCTCCCTGGCTCCATTCCCTAAACCACTTGTGCTATCTCTTCCTCCTGCAGCTTCTCTAACCAGAAGCACTACAACAACATTGTCAAGTTACCGTAACGTTTGACTTAAAGCCAGCTGTTCATGAACCAAGCCTCTGAGGTATTTAGTCTGTGTTTGTAATAGAAAACTATATAAAAAATGTATTTTATATATTAGTTTTATGTAAAAATATAAAAAATTATTAAGGGACATAATTAAATGGCAATTTTCACCAAGTCAAATTAAGTTATTCTACTGTTTTAATTATATTTTGGAAATGTAAAACTTCTTGCTAATGCCTTGTTCACATTTGAACTAATAAGTTGGCTTTTTTTGGTCTATGGAGCAGCCACTATGTTGTTATTATACAGGGAGTGCAGAATTATTAGGCAAGTTGTATTTTTGAGGAATAATTTTATTATTGAACAACAACCATGTTCTCAATGAAATCAAAAAACTCATTAATATCAAAGCTGAATGTTTTTGGAAGTAGTTTTTAGTTTGTTTTTAGTTTTAGCTATTTTAGGGGGATATCTGTGTGTGCAGGTGACTATTACTGTGCATAATTATTAGGCAACTTAACAAAAAACAAATATATACCCATTTCAATTATTTATTTTTACCAGTGAAACCAATATAACATCTCCACATTCACAAATATACATTTCTGACATTCAAAAACAAAACAAAAACAAATCAGCGACCAATATAGCCACCTTTCTTTGCAAGGACACTCAAAAGCCTGCCATCCATGGATTCTGTCAGTGTTTTGATCTGTTCACCATCAACATTGCGTGCAGCAGCAACCACAGCCTCCCAGACACTGTTCAGAGAGGTGTACTGTTTTCCCTCCTTGTAAATCTCACATTTGATGATGGACCACAGGTTCTCAATGGGGTTCAGATCAGGTGAACAAGGAGGCCATGTCATTAGTTTTTCTTCTTTTATACCCTTTCTTGCCAGCCACGCTGTGGAGTACTTGGACACGTGTGATGGAGCATTGTCCTGCATGAAAATCATGTTTTTCTTGAAGGATGCAGACTTGTTCCTATACCACTGCTTGAAGAAGGTGTCTTCCAGAAACTGGCAGTAGGACTGGGAGTTGAGCTTGACTCCATCCTCAACCCGAAAAGGCCCCACAAGCTCATCTTTGATGATTCCAGCCCAAACCAGTACTCCACCTCCACCTTGCTGGCGTCTGAGTCGGACTGGAGCTCTCTGCCCTTTACCAATCCAGCCACGGGCCCATCCATCTGGCCCATCAAGACTCACTCTCATTTCATCAGTCCATAAAACCTTAGAAAAACCAGTCTTGAGATATTTCTTGGCCCAGTCTTGACGTTTCAGCTTGTGTGTCTTGTTCAGTGGTGGTCGTCTTTCAGCCTTTCTTACCTTGGCCATGTCTCTGAGTATTGCACACCTTGTGCTTTTGGGCACTCCAGTGATGTTGCAGCTCTGAAATATGGCCAAACTGGTGGCAAGTGGCATCTTGGCAGCTGCACGCTTGACTTTTCTCAGTTCATGGGCAGTTATTTGGCGCCTTGGTTTTTCCACACGCTTCTTGCAACCCTGTTGACTATTTTGAATGAAACGCTTGATTGTTCGATGATCACGCTTCAGAAGCTTTGCAATTTTGAGACTGCTGCATCCCTCTGCAAGATATCTCACTATTTTTGACTTTTCTGAGCCTGTCAAGTCCTTCTTTTGACCCATTTTGCCAAAGGAAAGGACGTTGCCTAATAATTATGCACACCTGATATAGGGTGTTGATGTCATTAGACCACACCCCTTCTCATTACAGAGATGCACATCACCTAATATGCTTAATTGGTAGTAGGCTTTCGAGCCTATACAGCTTGGAGTAAGACAACATGCATGAAGAGGATGATGTGGACAAAATACTCATTTGCCTAATAATTCTGCACTCCCTGTAGTAGAGGCTGAATGGATCAGTGGGAAATGTGGGATTGCTGGGGCTAATCAACCTGATCGCCCTGTGTTGGAAATGTGGGAGCAATTTCAGCTCCCAGCATAGACCATTTAAACTGTATTGTCCACCAGCTGAGGCACTTTCGCTCCCTCCTATGTCACAATTCTAGAAATTCAACTTTACCAATTATAAGTTGGATTTCAGAGTATTTAAAATGAAGTTATCATAAAATATTTTTGATTATTTTAGTAAACTTATTTTAGAGCCTACTAAAAAAACAAAGGGTGCAAGAAATACCACAATATTTAATGTAACTAAGTCATTTGGTTAATGTTGAAGCATAGAAAAGTTAAAAATGAACTTATTCTAAGATAAAGAAGAACAGAGCAGTAACTGTGAAGGACTGAATCAATCACCGCCTGCATATTAAAACTGACCTCACCGCTGGCTACAACAAAACATGAAACAGATTTTAATAAATTAATGTAAAAGTAGAAAAGTTCAAATTAGCTAATTTTTTCTGCATCAGCTGAAGAGGGCGAAAAAGGCAGGATAATTATTGTAATTTTATATTATTTTTGTCATCATTTTATGTTGAGTTGTTGGTTAGTTGTGTTTACTTCCACTTCCTCTTCCTGATCATTTTTTGCTAACGGTTTAAAATAACCCGGATTTTTCACTGACTGTGAATGTTGTTGTTTTGTTATCTTTTATTTTTACTTCAGTCATGAGCATGATACCATTAACATGGAGATTCCCAGTATTCATTTCCACAAATTTGGCAGCAGTTCGTCTGAGGACTGCTGTTGTACTGTCCTGAGTTTCTGTTGGCACTCACACTGGATGCTTTTTTTTTAAAGACAAGGGTTCCTCTCCCTTTGAGATACAGTGCACTCATACTGTACTGTAACTCTTGTGTAATGTAAATATACTTTTTTTTTTCATTTACACAGGACACATAGATATTTTATATTGTCTAAATACTCCTAATCTGTTCCATGTTTGAGCTGTGTTTGCCACACACTAATGAATTCCAGTGTTCTTTGGATGGTAAAACTTAGTCACTGCAACAGAGACTCTGTGTTATGTTGAAAACTTCCCAAACCAATGCATTTTTTTCTCAACACAGAATGCTAGGGAAAAATAGCAGGAAACAAAACAAGATGAAAATGTGTTTCCTGCTGTGCAAAACACTGTGAAATTGTCCCTTCATGTCATGATCACACCATGATTTATTAATTAGTGGCTGGGTGGTCAGCCATGAGGACCGTGTGATGTAACTGAACAATAATAGGCGGGATACTTCATTTAAATTTAAATTTTAATTGAATGAATGATCAGCGAATTCATCATCATCACTCTGGGACTGGGCAGAGGCATCTGGACGCAGACATGGAGACAGACGTTGGATGTCTTTCCATGGATCCAGTTGGGTGGGGTGGGTGGTACTGTATGCCATGGTTAAGAACTGGCAAAAAGGACAATGCACCAACCGACCCTGAGGAATGATGCATATTATTTATGCACCATTTGACAAAAAAATAGTTGTGACTCACGATAAGCATAACACACTTCATATGTTGCTATGTGTTTTTGGTTTGTTGTCTTTTGTTTAGTACATATTATACTGGATTACAATTTCAGCATAACTTTTTCCAACAAGCATTTCTCTCAACATCTGAAATAGATGAGAGAAAGAGTTACTGGGCACATAAACTGGTAGGTGGGAGATGTTTACCTTCTGGTATGTGTTTAGAGTTGTAAAAGGGTATATTTGAAACCAAATAACCCAAATCCCAAAATTTCAGGACTCAGCTTTGTTGCCTAAAAATAACCACATATTTCCTAACCTAAATAGTAACAAAAAGAGTAAAGTCACTCACACAAGTAAAATATAATTGGAAAAAGAAAGTCACCCAGTTAGACTTAAATGCTTGTCTCATATTTAGATTCATACCAGCCAACAAGAACTTTTCCCCCTCAATGTTTTTAAATTATACTAAAATGATGGTAAGGGGGAGACCCCTTTCATTAAAAGATGATGAAAAAAGGTTCCTCTTAAGTGTACCAACAAAATATTGCAAAATATAACTGAACTCCTAGTTTAATCACAGGTAGTGAACTACTAAACAACACCGCTCATTTAATTGTAGGAGACCTCTAACAGCTGTAATGAGTACATATTTTCTGCAATTTTGTCTTGAAGGTACAAATCTTGAACATTCACAAAATTAGAGGAGAGTCAGAGGACATATATAACTTCAGAGGCCTGTATCAAATAGGTTAACACATATTTGACCAGTTTTACTCAAATTCATTAATCAACTGATTGATTGATTCATATATTAAGCGCAGTACCCATCTTTTAGAAAGAATATATAAAGTAAGCAAGAATCAAATAGTCCACCTTATCAACTCTGACCTGACTGAGTGAGTTCCATGCTTTTCATTTAAAACCCTCATTGCGGAGCATGTTTTTGTAGCTGTCTGAAGTGTTGAACTATGCCTATAAACATATTGCAGTACTGTAATGATGAAAGAGAAGAGTTCTTCAGAATTGCTCTGTCAGAATTTTACAAAGTGCAATATACATCCACTGTGAGTCATGATTCATTAGAGGGTAGGGACAAGCCTTGTTGTCTTGGCAAATTCAGCTCGGGAATCCAAACTCCCAAGCATGGGTAGATACAATACATTCCTCTAATCTGCAACCCACACAGCAGACCTCCAGTTAATATTACTACTGTTCATCCACCCATCCATCAATCCTTGTGGCCAACATAGATCAACTCGTAAGCTACCTCCACAGTCAGCGCTCTCCAATACGATGTCTGTGCCACTTCTGTCATTGAGGAATACATAAAACAGAGACTCTCAAAGAGATCAAGTGTGCTTGTGCAGATTAAATTATTACCAAATGTGCCTACGATTAATGATTACAATGCAAAAAAAAAAAAAAAAAAAAAAGTACATTCACACACACTGATTCCAGGGAAAAGAATTCCTGGAGGACCAATGCTTTATTCCAAGAGATGATTTAAATTCTCAGGTTTTCTCAGAATACAGAGTCCCTGAGTGGGTGAAAGAGATCAGAGGTATTTATATAAGTATAAAAGTATTTTAATCCGTATAATATTGATAGACTTGGTAGTAATGAGCACTAAAGATGGGTGTTCTTAATCAGACTCATACGTCACACTTGTTGTTTTAACTTTTACAGGCTTGAGTCTGTGGGCGTCCTAGTTCAGATTAGTAACTAATGACCACAGTCAGCAAACCCACATGGCAACGTACGCCCACATGGCTTGGCTGCATTAGTCCTACGTGCCTCATTCTTTAAGCCAACACAGCTGTTGTATAGACTGTAGAATAAACTGTGGCTTTACTCACTGCCTTTGTCATCACTCTGTGCTTCAAGTGTATCTCCGACCAGAACCCTTTCAGTGCACGCACAGCTCACAATTCAAGGCTTCGTACCGATGCATTACTTATTTCCAGGTTTGCTCATCGTTCAGGGAGTGGCAGTAATATGATACACTTGTGTTACACTCCATATGCTGTATATGAAGATGGGCAGCCTGACAGCTCCTTGCAAGGATTCCAAAATAAAGGGATCATTCTCTGATGGCTCGCTGCAATATAGGCTCTCAGCGTTAGAGGTAATGTACCTAAACTAAATTTATTTGATGCTATAAAATCATAATCAGTGACAGCTGAGATTGACAGCTTCTTTGAATGAAATAGTTGGAGCGACACTGCAGACTTCTGTTCAGGGGCTGTACTGATGAATGTGGAGAAATCAGTGTTTTGTTGCATTGTTTATGGTTCGTTGAAGGCATCACTATAATACAAAACATTGTAAGCATGCTAATTTTGTACCCTGCAGACCCTTTAGATAGCTATTTCTACAGATTCAGTTTTTTCCTTGTTAAGAATTGAAAAGGCAGTTCAACATCAGCCTTTTTCATGCTTCCCTTTTTATTGGTTCTGTCTCTAACGATGTCATTGTTCTGACAAGTAGCCCACTAGACTAATCTATGTTGCTCTTTCATTCTGGGACAGTTGATTTCAGAACACCCTCCCCCAACCCCCCGACCCTGTTGCCCCTCAGGCCTAACCATATGCCCTTTCACCTCTGCTATCCTCCAGTCCCCCATGTACTTCGTCATTACCCTGCTCACACGTCTGTTTACTTCTGTTGTTAGGGCTGTTCACATGGTGACCAATCTGGACTCTCAAACCAACGTCTGGGCTTGTGAACAAGTCTGGAGAGAAAGAGTGGAAAGGAAGAGGAGTGAGAGAATGAGAGAGGAAGCCAAAGAGAGAAAAAGAGACTCGATCTAAAACACTCTCCAGACATGGCAGAGGAAAGTACATCTATCTGGGAAAGCAAGTCCAGCGCTCCAGCTTTAATTATCTTTTAAGATGCACATGGGGCAGGGCAAACGATTCCAGAATGTAGCGACGAGTACAGAGGCCGGGCAGATTCATGCTGCAGATTCCTCTTTTTCCTCACAGCAGACAAACAAATGTAAATAGAAACCAAAAGTCGACAAGGAAGAAAACATTCACGGGGATGTAATGAGGGAGATAACTTATTATTTCAGCATTATTCTCTACCGGTTAAAGCTTCTAGAGGCCTTAAATGAACCTGCTGTGCAGAGCAGCATCTGTTTGCCAGAGAGCAAGCGAAGCCTCCACCCCGGACCAGACCAACACTGAGATCATTGTTGTTCCACAGCCCTCGCCGGGCTCTAGCAGTGGGGCTCTACTGTGGTAGGTCTTCCATAGACATTTAAAGTGTTTTCCAAACTCATTTCTGCTCTATTAGATAATGCACCTAAGAGAATGGCAGTTAGGCAGCAGGAAGATGTAACTGATGTATGAGGAACTAGGAAATCCAGAGGTCACGAGACAAAATCCTATGATGCTGCTCAATCACCTCACCATTTGCTCAAGGAGGAAAACCCTGACTGCAAACATTTTGTCTTTTTGTGGTGTTTTTTTTCCTTCTGGTTTAGTTTTTGCTGATCTTTTGTGGCTTATGTATGTCCCATTTTAGCTGTTTCTGTTTCTTTCATATTTTATAGGCATATAGCATATAAGCACACACTATATTGAATATACACACACCAGCCATTCCATTAGTTGTACCTGTTCAACTGCTCATTAATGCAAATGTTGAACTATCCAGTAGCATCAAGACAATATATATATATATATATATATATATATATATATATATATATATATATATATATATATATATATTTGTGTGTCTGTGTGTGTCCATGGAGGGAAAAAAAAGCTTTTTAATGCCATAAAGTTGGGATTCTATGGGGATTCACTTTAACTTTCACTAAGCCCCCTTCCCACCTCTTGCACTGAAAGCAGAGGTGGGGGAGCTGACGTGCTCTCAGTTCAGATAGACGCGATGCATGGTTAATTCCATTTTAACCTTCACTAGGGAGTCTCACGTATGTTTGCTGTCTTTAACTTCAAATTATTTTCCTTTATTTATTTATATTTCTCCAAGCACCTTTTAGATGATTTCCTTAGCTGCTTTGCTGCTATATACACTGAACAAAAATATAAACGCAACACTTTTGTTTTTGCTCCCATTCCCCATGGGATGGACGTAGAGACCTAAAATTCATTCCAGATACACAATATAACCATCCCTCCCAAACAGTGGTCACAAATCAGTCCAAATGTGTGGTAGTGGCCACATCTGCTATATTGAGATAATCCATCCCACCTCACAGGTGTGCCACATCAGGATGCTGATCTGACATCATGAGTAGTGCACAGGTGTACCTCAGACTGCCCACAACAAAAGGCCACCCTGGAATGTGCAGTTTTTTGCGCTATTGGGGGTCTGGGGACCCAGAACCCGTCAGTATCTGGTGTGACCACCATTTGCCTCATGCAGTGCAACACATCGTCGCATGGAGTCTATCAGATTGTCAATTGTGGCCTGTGGAATGTTGGTCCACTCCACTTCAATGGCTGTGCGAGGTTGTTGGATATTCGTGGGAACTGGTACACGCTGTCGTATACGCCGGTCAAGCACATTCCGAACATGCTCAATGGGTGACATGTCCGGTGAGTATGCTGGCCATGCAAGAACTGGGACATTCTCAGCTGCCATCTGCCCTGAACAATGTGAACCATGATTCATCCGTGAAGCGCACACCTCTCCAACGTGCCAGACGCCATCGAATGTGAGCATTTGCCCACACAAGTCTGTTACGGCGACGAGCTGGAGTCAGGTCAAGACCCCGATGAGGACGACGGGCATGCAGTTGAGCGTCCCTGAGACGGTTTCTGACAGTTTGTGCAGAAATTGTTTGGTTGTGCAAACCAATTGTTCCAGCAGCTGTCTGGGTGGCTGGTCTCAGACGATCTTGGAGGTGAACCTGCTGGATGTGGAGGTCCTGGGCTGGTGTGGTTACACGAGGTCTGCGGTTGTGAGGCCGGTTGGATGTGCTGCCATATTCTCGGAAACGCCTGTGGAGACGGCTTATGGTTGAGAAATGAACATTCGATGCACGGGCGACAGATCTGGTTGACATTCCTGCTGTCAGCATGCCAATTGCACGCTCCCTCATTGCTTGTGGCATCTGTGGCATTTTGCTGTGAGACAAAACTGCACATTCCAGGGTGGCCTTTTGTTGTGGGCAGTCTGAGGTACACCTGTGCACTACTCATGATGTCAGATCAGCATCCTGATGTGGCACACCTGTGAGGTGGGATGGATTATCTCAATATAGCAGATGTGCCCACTACCACACATTTGGACTGATTTGTGACCACTGTTTGGGAGGGATGGTTATATTGTGTATCTGGAATGAATTTTAGGTCTCTACGTCCATCCCATGGGGAATGGGAGCAAAAACAAAAGTGTTGCGTTTATATTTTTGTTCAGTGTATGATATAACAGGGAACTGTGCTGTCCCCTCTTCTCTTCACCCTGTACACCTCTGACTTCTGCTACAACTCTGAATTATGCCACATTCAGAAGTTTGCAGATGACACAGCCATCATGGGGTGTATCTGGGATGATCAGGAAGAGGAGTACAGAAGTCTGGTGAGGAACTTTGTCGCATGGAGTCACACAAACCACCTGCAACTCAACACGTCAAAGACTAAGGAACTGGTTGTGGACTTCGGGAGGTCCAGAGAAGGTCCACTGCCGGTTCAGATAGAGGGGGAGGAGGTGGAGGTGGTCAACAAGTACAAG
This sequence comes from Maylandia zebra, assembly GCF_041146795.1. Lineage (NCBI taxonomy): Eukaryota > Metazoa > Chordata > Actinopteri > Cichliformes > Cichlidae > Maylandia > Maylandia zebra. The sequence goes on along the minus strand of NC_135177.1, from coordinate 6,145,646 downwards.
TACCCCGGGCTGTGGGTGGACAATAAACTGGACTGGTCATGCAACACAGAGCACCTGTATAAAAAAAAGCCCAAAGCCGACTGTACTTCCTCAGGAGGCTGAGGTCTTTTAACGTCTGCAGGAAGCTCCTGAGGATGTTTTACCAGTCAGTGGTTGCTGGAGTACTTTTCTATGCTGTGGTGTGCTGGGGGAGCAGCACAGCAAAGAGGGACTCATCCAGGCTGGAGAAACTGATCAGGAAGGCTAGCTCTGTGGTCGGCATGAAGCTGGACACTCTGGTGACAGTGGCAGAGAAAAGGACACTAAAAAAAAAACTGCTGGACATTATGAACAATGCTGGGCATCCTCTGCACACGGCCATTAACAACCAGAAGAGTCTGTTCAGTGACAGGTTGCTTCTCACAAAGACAAGAACCAACAGACTTAAAAACTCCTTTGTCCCACACGCCATCAAACTGTTTAACTCCTCTCTGGAGGGGAGAGGGAGGGGAAACAGGAGGACAAAGGAGGGGGGAACAACTAAGCTGTAGTGCCTCTTCACTTCACTGTGTAATACCTTTTGTGCAATACTTTTGTTAATAGTCAATGGTGCAATAGACCTCAATACTTGAAATGTGCAATTCACTTGTATTTTTATTCCTATTTATTCTATTTATCCACTTCATATATTTTATTTATATATGTCTCTGTATGTGTGTGTGTATATGTATAATATTCTGTAACTGTAACTTCTGTCGGTGCTGTGCTTTTGGAAACCGAATTTCCCAAAGGAACCCACCCGAGGGATTAATAAAGTTTTATCTTATCTTATCACAGGCACCGATCACTGATAAGTCACAATACATCAACGCTGTTGCCAATCTTATTAATTGATCAACTGAAAATCCTTGTTTTGTCAAGCCACAAATGTTAGGCTCTGTGCCTTTACTGTATGTGTGAAAGCACTGATGATCACACAGTTCCTGAGTTTCAGTGTCCCACCTACTCCCTTTGTTTGGATAATGCTAAAAACAACTGTGGTAAATCCTATCCAAATACTGAAATCTGGCTTTCATTGCAGTGGAGGGAATCTCTCTTTAGCTCTCTCTCACACACACACACGGCTCATCCTGTTTTTTGTCCTCAGTGGAAGAGAGTTTGTAGCTGACAATTGTTAAAACTAATGACATCACTCCTAGTGGACCAGAGGCCATGCTGAGTGTTGTCATTATTTCTTTGTAGCTATGATGTGATGCTCCTGTTTACAGTGGACATATTTTGGGTGTGTGGTTCCTATAATTTAGTGGTGATGTTACTGAATATTCAGTAACAGTGAGACAGGCGTGTGCTTCACATCACAGACACAAAATTAGAACCAAAATACCTAAATAATTTCAACAAAGTGCTGTATGTATGCACAATGTTAATCAACTACCCTTAACAGCATCAACATATACTATGAGGGCTATTCTGGGCCAGTTAAAAACATAACTGTTCCTTAACATTATAAAGATCCACCCAAAATACTTGCATTTCATGCCCCTGAATCACCTTTTAAAAAACATGCAGCGGAGGCATCAGATGTTTTCACTTCAACAACAGACTGCATTAGTCAGTCTGTGGTTGGGATGAGATGGCAGAAAGACAAAATAAGGCTGGTTAAAATCATCGGATTAGCTGGGAACATAATGATCATGGATGTAAACAGATGACTACTATTGTAGCTGTACTGAAAATTAAAAAAAAAATATTTCTGGGTGCAATTCAAGGATCATTTGTGCCCAAGTAAGTAAAAGTTGCTATCTTTTAACTTCATTTAATTGAAGTTTTTAAAGTATGTTTTTCATTACTTGTGTTAAATAATGCTACTCCCGCCTCTACATTTACTACAGGTCTGCACATCACCCTTGTTCCACGCATAGTCTCACTCTCCAGGATTGTGTTAAACAATCTAGGTAAAAAATCCACTGCTCTTTTTTACACTCTTCATAGGTGTCCTCACTTCCTCCTTACTAATCCTCTGCACTTCCTGATTCATTAACTGTCCTCCATCCATCCTTCTCTCTCCATCATTTTCTTCATTCATTGCATGTCTCTCCTTTTTCACCCTGAGATGTGTAGAGTCACAGAGACGCTTCAGCTGTACTTCCCCAGTCATCAGGCAACTCTTCCTTACCACCAAGAGTCTATCACAGTTCTTTCCTGAACTCTGTTGAACGTTTATCCTTCTTCAACTTCCAGCATTTAATCCTCGCCTTTGCTTTCACTAGCTTCTTCTTGGTTTCTAAAGTCATCCTACAGAATACCATCCAATCCTTAAGATCCAGAGTCGTTCCTGACAACACCTTGTAGTCTCCGATCTTTTTCACATTTCACCTTCTGCATAAGATGCGTGCACCTTCCTGTGTTCCTGCCTCTTCTTGAAGTGCATGGTCACTGCAGCCATTTTTGATCTTTTTTGCAAAATCCACTATGATCATTTCTCTCCTCGACACCACACCTAGCCAACAACTCCTCGCCACCTCTGTTCCCCTCACTTACACGTCCGTTGAAGTCTGTACCAATCGCCAGTCTCTAGAGAGTGGAGACACACTCTACTACTTCATCCAGTGTATCCAAGAATTCTTCTCTTTTAACAGACCTACCTGCAGTAAAACCTCAGTTTTCACCTCTATAATACTATTCCCATACTCTTCCTTCGGGATTACTCCTACTTCATTTCACTTCCATACAGCTTGAATCCATCTACAATGCCTTGATTTCTACTCTAGTCCTATCAGTCAGATCTCTCTTTCACCATAGTCCCTGCATTTCAAGGCCTCTCCTTCTCTCTCACTGCCTTCTCGTGCCTTCCTCCTCTCCTCGTCGTTTGTCTTTAGCCAACAATAGCACAGTTTCACGTAGCCCTGTTGGCCAACGGCACCGGAGGTGGTCATTTTTAACCTGGGCCTCAACCAAGGTCAGTAAATCCCAGGCTTTATGACTGCTATGTCCTCACATGAAAGCTAGTTGAAGAGGGTGGGGGACAGTAACAGTTGGATCCGGGTTAAAATGAAAAAACGCCAGGCAGAGGTATTTAACACAAAATATCTTTATCATCAATTAACTCAATATTCATATAAACAGTAACAACAAAACGAGACAGCAACGCTGCATTAATGATAAATCAGACAAGCCAACCCAAAGAGATGGTGACCACTTCAACAAAGAAAACAACTATAAGGCTTCAACAGAAAAAGACAGCAACGCTGCTATTAGCAATAACTAGGCAGGCCAAACAAAATAATGGAGGCCACCGACACTTAAGGAAAAGCACTGCTCAGTTAAGAGCTACACACAAAGAGCCACGCAGGGTGGGGCTGGTCACACACAGCAGGCCTTTTCCACACCTAGACCAGTATCACACACTGACCAGCACAGAGGAAAACCACCAGAAGCCTCTCCCACTGCTCCTACCACTCCACACGGTAGGCAGGACAATCACACACCTAGCTCTCAAACCAGAGAACACCACCCTCCCACATCCAGCCCATCCCCAGCTTATATGACCTCAGACAGGTGATTGCTGACTGGGCCCAGGTGGTAAATGAGGCCAATGAACAGCAGCTGTGTCCTGGGGAGAGAGAAGACCAAGAGAGGGACAGAGGGGTGGAGCAAGAGAGGAAGAGGCGGAGAGAAAACACCACACCCACACAAGGGCAGTTTCAGGAGGCCCAGCTAGGGCCGGAACAATGATCCACAAGTTTCATTTGGCAAAGTTTTATGCCCTGAATGCCCTACCTGACACAACTGCATTTACCTGAGCTTGGGACCGGACTAGAAGTGCACTGGCTTATGTCCCTGTTCACGGCTTAATTATAACTACATTATGTCATATATTTATTGTCCTTTCATTTTTTTTATTTTTAGCTGTTTTAAGTATAAATTCATACATTTAAAACCACTTACTTGTTAGATGTAATTTAAACATCTGGTTATAAAAAACACTTTCGGCTGCTCCCTTGTTAAAACGGGTCCCCACAGCAGGAAGCTCTGCATGCTTAATTTGGCGAATGCCATTCGTGACGCAACCGCAACAGAGGATTTTGTCTCCTACAGTCTGAAGTGTTTATTGATTATTTTGACCATATTTAAATCATTTAGCTATCGCTTTGAAAAATATCCACAGACATTCATGCAGAATATGTAAAGTTGGCAGCGTAGTGAGAAAAAATGTAACTTAAAGAGTGTGAAACAAACTTTGATGTGTATAAAGTCTTTAGCTGGGTTTTCCCCATACCTATCAGATCTTTACAACTGCTGACTGAACATACAAGACAACTTATCTGATATGGTTTCAAATACACATTTGCGAAACAAGGCCCCGTTTGTTATCTCTGACTGTGAGTCATAATCTTGTAGGTTTATGGTGGCTGTCTCTGAGGGCATGCTTTGGGAGTTTCTGCAGATTTTAATGAAACTGGCCCTGGCCGGCTGTGGATCCTGAAACGAGACAGTTATATAACCACTGCTGTGTTGACAAAGAGGTGTTTGATGTGTTTCTCATAGGTTTAAGACGTCTGGGTTTTTCACACAATCTGAACGAACAGCCAGGAGCTGTGAGACTCTCTTAGACATCACATTTTTACCTCTAAGCTATAGATTTTACAAAAACCTATCAGGAAATACATCATCTTTCTTTAGCTGAAATAACAATTCTCCAAGTACAACGGGGGATACATCTCTGCAGCTTAAATGATTATATAGATTACTGCTAATAATGTTCAGTAATGTAAAGTTAAAGGAATCTCATCGTGGAACAAAGCTCTCGCTGTGTGGCAGGGAAACATCTATGAGGCTCCCTGTGGTTTGGAAATAATCTAAATGCCATGGCAGCCTAAAAGAAAGGATTAATACAGTAGAAGATGGTTCACATATGCCCTGTAAATGCATACAGTTAACTGGGTGTGCACTCAGCTGCACAAAAAACCTGCCTTTGTTTTCTGTGCACACTGAGCTCCCTGTTTAACAGATCTTTTATTCAGCTCAAATGTCATGAAGCGTGAGCTGTAGGGGTCGTGTGGCCGGGAGGTTCAGAGGGAAGGGTCAGAGGCCAGTAGAGTCAGATGAAGCAGCTGATTGTATAATGGGACAGTACTGAACACCAGTGCTGAGTGAGTGGGTTGCCAGGCAGCCAGAAAGGTCAGAGAGCAGATGAGAACCATCAGCCTAGCTTTCTGCTATCACACTGTCGCTCACACACACTCTCCATATCGCTCTTCTTTTCTTTTTGTGGATCATTGCACTCACGCTTGGATAGATTAAAAATAAATAAATACATTAAAAAAAGTTTTAGTTTTTGATTTTTTGAGGTGAGTTAAGGTGTTGTCTAGAGAAGGAAATTTGTACATGCAGTACAAGTAGAATTTCTATAAAAGAAGCTAAAAGTTATGCTTAATAAAACTGATAACATTTAAGTTATGATTTCTCTTTCTTTTTACTTTTTACTGTCCAAGCTATTCTGCTCATAAATGTTAAATGTTTTCAGAGTACAAACAGTTCATTTATTTACTAAAATCTCAGGGAGCATTAACAATAAAACAATCACATCATTTTACCAGTTTAAGCTTAAGAGTTTCAAAACACAACAGTGTCACCATCTACAGGCTGTTGTATGTCAGCACATCTGAGAGCGGGATGAGGGTGACACCCATACAAGTACAGGCTTTTATTTTTCTAAGAGAATATAATTTTTTGGATCTCTTGGACAACTTAACCCTCCTCTCGTGTTAGGGTCGGCACCGACCCATTTTAAATTTCAAATGCATAAAAAAATCACATACATTTGTTTATTGTATCAAGGCTTTTTGACTTTGTCAGGAACCTCTATTTCTACAAAATAAAATAAAAAAAAATTATTTTCACTAAATTATAAAATGCCCTAGTTGAAATTATGACCTTTGTGTTGTTAGGGTCGGTTTCGACCCAGGTATAATATTATGAGTATAAAGCAATAATTAAAGCCAAAACTGAAATCATAAGTGCACTGTCAGCTAAAACACTTACAGCAAGCGCCTCTCCTAATCATATGAGCTTTAGGGGATTCTTATTTTGCATGTTTTTTGCAGTATACCTGCACAAAAACAAAACAAAATAAACACGGGCATGTGAGGTGAATTCACTATTTGAGTGGCCATTTGACTTCCAGAGTGCACATTTACAATTTGCAGCATACAAAAAATGAGAAGAAGATTCACAGTGAGCTAAGTTCTGGATCATATTTTTGGTGAAAATGAAGGAGAGGACACAGAGCAGCATAGCGATTCAGATGGGCAGGTTTCTAAGGAGGAAGACAATGTGGACTATCATCCAGAAGACACAGACACATCTGATCAGAGGTGGAGGTCGCTGGTGCTGAAGCTACTCCTGCTGAAAGATTCAAGTCCAAAAATGGTAAGATCTTTTGGAGCTCAGTACCTCATGATGTACATGGCAGGGCAGCTGCTGCAAATGTCATCAAAATGACCCCTGGAATCACAAGGTTTGCTCTGACCAAAGTCAGTGACATCAAGAGATGTTTTGAGATATTTATGCCATTGTCACTAGAAAGAATCATCATTACTATGATAAACCTTGAAGGAAAAAAAGTCAATGGCGACATGATGAGGAATACCTGGATGCTTTCATTGTTCTTGCTGGAGTGTACAGATGCTGCAATGAGGCCACTGATCGTCTATGGGATGCATCGACAGGCAGAAACATTTTCTGGGCAACGATGTCACTTCACACATTTGATATCATTTTGATTCAAGAGTCCTCAGATTTGACAACAGAGAGACCAGACCGAGGTCTGACAAACTTGCTCCCATCAGGGATGTCTGGGAGAGATGGGTGCAGCTTCTTCCACTGATGTTCATCCCAGGGCCAGTGACAGTGGATGAATGTCTTGTCCACTTTTTGAGGAAAATGCCCCTTCCGGCAATATATACCCAGTAAGCAAGGGATAAACGGCAGAAAAATCTGGGAAGCCTGTGATGCAAAAACCAACTATGCCTGGAATGTACAGATTTTCACAGTCAAAGCTGCGAGTGGCATCCCTGAGAAGAAACAATGAAAATGTGTGGTCCTCCATATGACCACTGGACTGCAGGATCACAATATCAGCTGTGATATTTTATTTTATTTTATTTTTTACCAGATATGACCTTGGACAAGAACTTCACAAAGGAAACTGAGGTGAAGCTGTATCATTGGGAAGTGATAAAAAGCCCACAATTACCCACGGCTATAACCAAAACAAAGGAGGAGAGGACTTTTTCTTTTTTTCAGTTTATATTAAAGGTCTACTGCTGAAAAAAAACAAACTTTTTTTGTCTTTTCTTGATGTAAATGTCTATGGGTCGAAATTGACCCGTAACACCATCGATGTCATTTTAGTTATTAATCTTAAAATGAAAAAAATCAATAAAACAGATTTATTTAAGAGATGTGTCCTATACCCCTCAGTAATACTCAGGTAACACAGAAACCTTTTATTTATTAATATGATTCTCTTGAGGTTAATTTTACAATTTTTTTTTAATTGAAATCGAGGGGTATAGTGACAAAAAAAGACCCAGAGGCCCACACCAAAAGTATTAAAACCAACATTTTCATGGATAAGGAAGCCTAACAAGGTAACCAAGAGATGAGAAACAAATTGGATGATAACTTATTGTTTTTAGTATATTTTATAGCTGATTTAATTCACGGGTCAAAACCGACCCGCTAACATAAGAGATGATAACAGAAAGCTAACACGAGAGGAAGGTTAAGGATCATTTTCCCACACACCTGCTTATTTAATTTCAAATGGAAACTAGAAGGGCCCACAGAGTAGATCCTGCACTAAGGCCAGTTATTGTGCATCAATGTATAAATACTTTTTCCTTTTCCCAGCTCTTCACCGTGTTTAAGTGTGCCTTGGTCATTTTTTGCACAACCTTCTGATAGTCAGACAAACAATCAGCCTATCTGATACCTATGCGTCCTTGTTTACCTTCTCTGAGGAATCAAACATTCAAAATTTTATTTTTGCAAGCCATCAGAACTGCAGTTGTAAATGATAACATGCACAAATAAGCTGCTCTGTATGTCTAAAAACCAAGAATAATGTTCAACAGTCTGGAAATCCCTGTCCCTATACTGCCTTACAACTCATTACTAGTAAATAATGTTGTAACCATTAATAGGACCACTGATTAAAACTGTGTATTATTAGAACATGGTATCTATAAATGGTTGTTTCAAGTGATCAATCACATAATGGAAATATCTTTTTAATACTGAAATGTTCAGTGTTGTTTAAAGAAAAATCTACAAAGAAAAATAACATGCTTATGGAAAATTTTGTTGAATTATGTTTAATTTTTTGAATGAATGTAAAAAACACTTTAAACCTAAACAAGTGAAGTAAGACATTTCTTCTTCTTCTTCTTCTTCTTCTTCTTCTTCTTCTTCTTCTTCTTCTTCTTCTTCTTGACAAACTTTCATTTCCAGGCTTCTTCAACCCAACACAAGTAAGACAAAAACCCTCATTGAACACAAGATGTCATCCTCAACCTTCCTCAAGATTAACACAGTACATCAGCCACAGCCCTGGCAGGGGTCATTTCTAACAGAAGCCGTAATTATCTGCGCCTGCTGACGAACTGGACCATCATCTTGGCCTGTCAGATCTCACAGCATCTAGATCTACTTGAATAAATGTTCATCAGATTACTGTAAATTTAAAAAGAGATACTCTTCTGAAAAGCTATGCATTAAGCTGTAAAAACTAATCTAATTTTAACATTTATCTTATCATGACAAATTAATGCTTTCAATTTTTTTTGTCATCAACAATTTTTATTTATTTCATTTTAAACTTCAACAACAGAACTTAAGGATAACTACACAAATAAATAGTTTAAAAAACAAAAAAACAAAAACAAACAAAACACAACAACAAAACACAACAACAAAAAAAAACCAAAACAAAGGAAGTTATCCTATTCTTTCTTCGCACACCAATCCCCACACCACCACTCTGTCATTACTCCTCTGTTCTTCAAGTTACAGAAAGCTTGTAAAGGGGGACCAAATACAATCATATTGATGCAATTTGTCTAATAAACCATAAGTCACTTTTTCGTAAGACGCCAACTTAGCCATTGTCTTTAACCACTCTTCATAGGGAGGGGGGATTCTTTTTCCGCCAATGTCTTAGCAGGACCCGTTTGGCTGTAGTAAGAGCCAGAATAATCCATCTTTTTGTATAACTGGAAAAATCTCCATCAGAAAGTTCTGCTTTCAAATTTTTCATTTAAATCTGCTTGTGATTTAAAAGTGAAAAGTACACTGCCCATAAATATAAGCAGTGTTTTGTATTTGTTTGTTTTTTTGTAGCTGACTGTTCTTATGATTGTGGCCTTGTTACTGAAGATTTTATAATGTTGTCTTGATAAATCATTTGTGCAGAACTTTTAAAATGTTGAGTCTTTAAATTTGGTGCAGTCTGTGTTTGGTCCTGCTCATAAACACACTGGATCTTGTCCTCTCATACAGTTTGGTATGCCCGTGTCAAACCTAGAGATTTGTGACACTATGTTCTCTGATCATATGTCTGTATCATATGAGGTTGGGTTGTCTTGTGCTATACTTACAAACCCGTGTTCGGCGCTGTCGGATGTTCAACCCTTTCACTGCTGATCAGTTCTCTGTTGTTTTTGATCTATTCTGTGGTGACTCTGTGAATCCAGAGGAGCTTAGTGCCTGGTTCACTTCCTCCTGCAAAACCATCTTAGACTCTGTGGTGCCACTAAAAATTAAACAGCCAAAAGCTAGATCTGATAAACCTGGTTCAATGACGGGAGTGCCAAAGAGCTGAACGAAGGCAGAAGAAGGACAAGCTGCAGGTGTCCTTTCAAATCAAGATTGTTGGCGTCTGTATTAAATACCTTTAAACAGGCTAAAAGATGAGACAAAGATGACTGCAGCCAACTGTTATAACTCTCGCCTGCTGTTTAAAACTATTGACTACATTCTTAATGCCTTTATTTTGAAACCTCCCTTTTGTTATTGATAAGGTTGTCACCACCAGGGCTCTCATTTCAACCCCTGTTTTTGACCTCTAAGCCTCGGTCCCTTGTTCTGCTGTTTTTAACCAGTTTGAGCCTGTGTCTCTGTGTTCTTAGAGGATGTGGTTCATCACATTAAGCCCTCAGGTCCTCTGCATGATGCTGTTCCTCCTTAATTTTTAAAGAGGTTTTTCCCAGTATAGGGCAGTCAGTTTTTGCCATCATTAATAGTAGTCAGTCTTCTGGTGTAGTCCCTGGAAACTTAGAAACTGCAGTTGTGCAACGTTCAATTAAGAGATCTGATCTTGATCAAACTGTGTTAGCTAATTTTAGGCCTATCACTAAGCTGTCGTTACTTTTCCAAAAGATTGTTCATTATATTCAGTTGAAGCCTTTTTTGGAAAAGCAAGATATCTTGGGTCATAATCCCCCCCCCCCCCCCCCCCCTCGAAATTACACCCCTGCCCCCTGATAGAAACTCTTTCAAGGTTAAACTTTGTGCCCTCTCATTCCTCAAATATGCAGTCACAAAGTTATTGATCATTTTTCAGTATCAGTACCTTCACAAACACCTATCCTTTACACCACTCGTCAACATTTTGTAATACCTTACTAATAGCTAAAAAAAAAAAAACTATAAACATTTTAAATATTAACAAAGAGTAACACATAGCACTTTGAAACATAAAACAACAAACCTACTCAGTCCATTACAGACATGATGGGGAGTAAGGGATCTTGCTATAGCCTATAGCCTGCTGAGTCTGAGTCTGCAGAGGGTCCCAGTGATGTGGAAGACATCATGCCTCATCCCTGTACCAAAGACGCCACGTCCCAGTGGCCCCCAGGATTACAGGCCTGTGGCACTGACCTGCCACATCATGAAGACCCTGGAAAGGCTCATCCTGGACCAGCTGCGACCCATAGTAAGACCACATCTGGATCCCCTTCAGTTCGCTTATCAGCCTCGTCTCGGAACTGAGGACGCCATCATCTACCTGCTCAATCGTGTCTACACCCATCTGGACCAGCCGGCGAGCACTGTGAGGGTCATATTTTTTGACTTTTCTAGTGCTTTCACTGGGTGATAAGTTAGCAGCGAATCAGGTGGATGCTTCTCTGGTGTCCTGGATTGTTGATTACCTGACAGGAAGACCACAATATGTACGTCTCCCACAGTGTGTGTCTGACAAGGTGATTAGCAACACAGGGGCACCACAGGGGACTGTCCTCTCCCCCTTCCTCTTCACCCTCTACACCACAGACTTCAGCCACTGCACAGAGACCTGCCATCTTCAGAAGTTTTCTGATGACTCTGCGGTGGTTGGATGCATCAGCAGGGATGATGAGACAGAGTACCGGGCTGTGGTCGACTCCTTTGTCACGTGGTGTGAGCAGAATCATCTGCAGCTCAACGTGGCAAAGACCAAGGAACTGATCGTGGACTTCAGGAAGACCAGGAAACACTTGACCCCTGTTTCAATCCAGGGGGTCAGTGTTGACATTGTGGAGGACTATAAATACCTTGGAGTACACATTGACAAAAAACTGGACTGGGCTAAAAACACCACAGCACTTTACAGGAAGGGCCAGAGTCGTCTCTATTTTTTGAGGCGACTGAGGTCCTTCAACATCTGCCAGAAAATGCTGAGGATTTTCTATGAGTCTGTTGTGGCCAGTGCGATCCTCTATGCTGTTGCATGCTGGGGGAGCAGGCTGAGGGTTGCAGATGCCAACAGACTTAATAAACTGATCCGTAAGGCCAGCAATGTTGTGGGGATGGAGCTGGACTCCCTCGAGGTGGTGTCGGAGAGGCGGATGTTGTCCAAAATAAAGACAATGTTGGATTACACCTCCCACCCACTCCTTGACATGCTGGTCAGTCACAGGAGCACGTTCAGTGAGAGACTGAGATTACCGAAAAGCACCACTGAACGACACAGGAAATCATTCCTGCCTGTGGCCATCTGCCTGTACAACGCATCCACTTAACACACTGGTTACTGCTACAACTACACATGTTTCTTTTCCAGCTATTTATTAATGAGTGACTTATGTGTATATATATATATATATATATATATATATATATACATATATATATATATATATTGTACTATTGTTGGTTTATAATGGAGCACTGGAACAAAAACATAATTTCCCCCAGGGATCAATAAAGTATTCTGATTCTGATTCTATATTTACTGCGTTACTGCTGGGTACATGTGTATGTGATGTGTGCACCAGCATACACAAAGACGGCAAACTGGTGGAAGGAGTATGATTATCTTGGCAATACACGTTTGGGAAACCCTGTATTCACTATTCACATGGTCGATAATTTGCCACCTACTTAAAAAGTGTTGCAGGCAAGGAACATCTATCCATTAATTCATCAATACCTACAATCATGCATCCTCTTAACCATGTATCCAATTCAAGGGGGCTGAAGCCTATCAAAGGTGCTACTATAAGAGAGGCAGGGTACACCTTGAACAGTACCAGGAACATTAATTTGTGGCTCTGGTACTCTCTGCTACACAGGGATAGCAGTCTTGCTTTGTAATACAGACTTTAGATCTCACGAGCTGGCGTTGCGTTAGTGGCACACAAAGAGGATCACCAGCATGTAAGACTGTTCATAATTTTCATGTCTAGAGATTAAAATATTAATAATTTTAAAGAAAAACTATAGAAATGGTAAATGGAGTGGTATTTATATAGCGTTTTTTACTCTTTTACTCAACCCTATTGAGCCATAGCCGTTATCATGCTTGCTTTGTTTTGTAACAGTCAAGTTCCTGGTCACAGTTCTTGTTGCAGTTACAGGGGATTGTAGTCTGCCTTCTTCCTTTCTTGTTCCTATATCTGCCTTAAGCTGTCTGCCGGTTCGGAGACGCGTTGTTATGTTTTCAGGGAGAAATCATCTCAAATTTCACACTGAGCAGGCAGCCCCTCCTTAAACAGCACGGCTTTTACTTTGAAAAGTCATTTCCCAGACGCTCGCGTAGCAGCTGCGCGTTCCCCTGGGAGAGAGAACGGCGCTCGCGACACCCCGTAGACTCATTTTTTTGAACTTTGCAGATACAAAATTAAGGACCTGGTTATGTAACTTCTGGAAAATGACATATTAAACGCAAACACAGTTTTTAGTTAGCAAAGCAAGCAGTTTTCAGACTAGAAATTTCGTTGTCCGACTGGCCCGTGGCCGTTGCAACTTCAGGACCACCGGCTGTCTCATGCTTGTGTGGAGATTCAGCAACCTCCAGTCAAAGGGGATGTCTGTGTGATAAATGAGATAAGGGTAATGCGCTCGACCAGCGACACGCACCATGGTGAGAGTCTTCTTTTGTCTTCCTGCAGTTTTCCCTTCAGCCTTGCAGTCTGAGACAAGACGGAACACTTTGAAAGTTTTCAGCCAAGTGCTGAGTAGGCAGATCCACGAGTCTGTTTCAGAGAGTGCATAGTACAGTCGACCACATATTTCATATGTAAAATGAGTTTATAGCTAGTAGTGGAAAAAATATAGTTGTAGGTCCTAAATGTGGACTGTTTGTACATTGCAGAGCACCAGTCTCCATTGTAAAATGGAATCTTAGTGAGCAGAGCTCCCCACTCTATAAATAATAAGTATAAATAATAAGGACACTGCCATGTAAAAGTAGTGTAATGGAAGTGTGCATATTTAAAGACCACATACACAACAGACAGCTAAGCAGGTCCTCATGCATGTGTGTGATTACTGCTGTCGGCTGCTCCCTTCCTTTCTCAGCCCCAGTTGTTGTAATTCTGCCTTAAACACACTCTGCTGTGTGTTGGTTTCAGCTGCAGATGTTTTTTCTTTCATTTAATTGCCAGTTTATATTTTGTGCATGGTCTTGGTTCAGTGTGAAACCATCTAAAACTGCAGTTTTGCGCTGATAAAAAGGAATTTGGAAATGAGTACACACCAGCATATAGATAAATTATATGCACAACTGAAATTGTTACACTATGGTGTTTTAACTGAAATGCATCTGCGTTTTATTTATTTATTTTAAAACCGAAAACAAGGACATTGTTGGGTGACTCTTCAAGAGTGCTCTTTCTTCTGCTTTCTTTTGTGGTCTCTCTCTTCTGCTATGTTTTTCTCTCAGCACAAGCTGTTTTAAATTTCTGGGTGACTAATGGAGGAAACCTGGTGCAGATGGTGCTGTTGGCCTTGCACACGTGCATTTCTCAATGACCGTAAGTCATGACCACTGAGAAGTGCAGTCTCTTTGAATGCTCTTAACAAGGCAGCAATATTTGTGCAGCTACTTAGATAATTAGAGAGAATTCATGTATACAAATTAACTACTGAGGTAATAAACTGTGACTTTGCGTGACAGCTTACTTCTCAAACATAAAGTTTACAATGTCATTAGCTCCTTATTGATCTTGTCCCCACATTGGGGTTAATTTATCATCACTTACTACTGATGTGCTACTTTTTGGATGGATTCTGCCTTTGTGACGCAGCAGGTTTTCAATAAATTAAGAGAAGACTTCTCAGAACAGCTGGAAGCAACAACCTACCTTTAATCTTTTGTCAAAATGTATGTTGTAGTCATTAGAAGTGAGCCTAGTTTTTACAAACTTTCACATTTCTTTAATCTCAAGTTGTATTTTATAAAATTGTATTCTGTAAAAGATACTGTAGAGCAAAGCAAAAGACAGGGAATTCGCCATACATAAAAATGTATTTTAAAAATAAAAATAAACTTGTGGTGAGGAAATGTTTTTCATTTGATATTTATTACTAAACATGTGAACAGATTTTACCTAACAGTAAAATGAATGCTACACATGTGCCATATACACATAAATAAAAAAAATAAAAAAATATGGGCAAAATTGTCAGGTATATTAAAATAGGTTTTAACAGAATAAAACACTTGTTTTCACTTCATGGTAAACTTCTAAAAGTATATTTATGTGAAAAAAAATGAATATATATAAAATACAATACTATACCCTTAAAAGTAAATACTGCCCAGAGAGTGAGCTGCCTTAATGGTGGTTTGTGCTTCTTGTACTTATGTTAGTTTGGTATGTTTGTTTTTGCCGTATCTCACAGCGGGTAAGAATCCTTAGATTCTTAGATCCAGCTCCTGTGTCAGTTTGGCCCACCTCTGGTAAAATTTTGATGGAAATCTATCAATAAGTTTTTGATTAAGCTTCTTAACAGACAGATAATCCAACCATATAACTGCCATTAATCTCTCCTGTAAGTTACAGTCACAGCAAATGTAACCTTTGAAAGGAAAAAAGATGCACACAGCCTGAAACTCTCTGAGACGAGATATACAAGACCAGAAAACACAGTGTAACCTGATATATTTTGATACAAAATTTGAAAAGAGCTTGGTTGGCATTTACATACTTGTTTTTCTATCATCTGATTGGCAGTCATCCTTCTTTCAAGGAGTCCCTATAGTTTCACATTTCAAATTGGTTCCATGTGCAGAGCAGGCGCCTGGGTTTAAATTGCCACATGGAAACCACAAACCTCTTCTCTTCTCTTCTCTTCTTCCTGCACTGCATGCTGGGAGTGTGAGTGAATGGGTGTGTGAAGGTGTTTGGTGAGTGCGTGGAGCTGCTGAGTGAGTTTGGGACATTTGGACTGTTTTTTTCCAGAAAACTTTGGGCTTTATGGGTGGTTAACAGGTAAGGCACGTTTATTTCATTGTGTTGTGTGAAGTGAAGAATTTTAGTTAATTGGCCAGTTTTACCTTGAGTCATGGCGTCCCTCCCTAGTGAGGGTTCGCCTCCCCTGTCTGTTAGACATGGGGCCAGGGTGGTGGCACCCCAACAGTACACCGTGGAGCAGGTTTTGCTAGCTGTTGGTGAACAGGTGGGCCATGAGAACATAACTTATGGCTCTTGGATGAACAAGGCTGTGGTTGCCTTTCTCCGTGAGGAGCGCTTGGTTCACCTGTTAGTTGAAAGGGGGATCATTTTGGATGATTTGTTTGTGGCTGTTTTGCCACTGTTTGTGCCATCTATGCAGGTCACCGTGTCCGGTGTCCCGCCATTCATCCCAAATGAACTGCTTGAAAAGGAACTGACCCGCTTTGGAAAGTTTGCTAGTGGGTTCAGGGTTGTTCGCCTTGGCTGCAAAGATGCCAGACTGCAGCACGTTCAGTCTCTACGAAGGCAGGCCTTCATGTATCTAAACGATCCTTCACAGACACTGGAAGTGTCGTTTAAAGTGAGATATGAAAACAGCTTATATACTGTTTATGCAAGTGCACGTAGCATGAAGTGCTTTGAGTGTGGTGATGTTGGCCAGAAATGCTCTTCCTGGTGCCACTGGAAACAAAGGAAAACTGACTTTTGCAATTTGGCTCAATGGTGGGAGGTGGGGAAAACGCAGATTAAGCTTTTTTGTCAACAATACACGTCACATGCAACGGCCACTGTTAAAGACTGCTTTGAGGACTTAGAACGAGAGCTCAAGATGCTAGAGGATAAGATTATAAGTGGGACAGATGATACAAATAGTACCTGGGACAGTAGGAGGAAGGCTTTAGGCAAGTTTCTCCACTAAAGAGCAAAAGGTGCTCTTATAAGAACTCGGATTTCTACTATTAAAGAAATAGATACCCCAACCAGATTTTTCTTCAAGCTGGAGAAAAGGATTCGTGAGTCACACCAAATGATGCACTTAAGGCTTCCAAATGGGAAGGTAACATCTGACCCAGCAGAAATGAGGAAGCTTGCTATTTACTTTTATGCCAGCTTCTTTAGTGCTGAAATGTGTGACCCTGACTGTGTGACGAAGATGCTGGAGGCGCTGCCACGGCTGGATGTGGCTGAATCGGCTGTGTTGGAGTCTGCTATCTCTTTTGATGAGATGTCTTCAGCGGTTCAACAACTCAACTGTGGTCGGTCATCAGGAGTTGATGGTCTTCCTGCGGCATTTTATCAGAAATTCTGGTCGCTGCTAGGAGAGGACATACATGAGGTTTTAACATACTGTATGACCACTGGGATCTTGCCAGCAAGTTGCACAAGGGCAGTTTTGACTTTACTGCCAAAGAAAGGGGACCTGGGCCTGCTTAAAAATTGGAGACCAGTTTCTTTGCTTTGTACGGACTATAAGATTATTGCAAAATGTCTTTCCAATAGGTTGAAGACCTGTATCGACATGATTGTAGATGTGGATGAAGCATACTGTGTCCTTGAAAGGACTATAATGCACAACTTGTTTTTAATTCGAGACATTATTGATCTGGCCAAGCTCAGAGACTTGGATGTGGGGTTTTTATCTCTGGATCAAGAAAAAGCTTTTGATAGAGTTGATCACCGCTATCTGTTAAAAACTTTAGAAGCTTTTGGGTTTGGAAACATTTTCATTTCATGGATCAAACTGTTGTACTCAAATGCTGCTGTCATGTTAAAGGTGGGGGGAGGGTTAAGTCGGCCTGTTCCAGTTCAGAGAGGCATCAGGCAGGGGTGCCCCCTTTCTGGTATGTTGTATACGCTGGCCTTTGAACCTCTTTTGCACCATCTTAGACAGGGACTCTCAGGTTTGACCTTTGAAGAAGCAGGAAGCACAGTAAAATTTATATGAGCGAGATTTCTTTTGGGGAGGGCTTCACTGGACCAGGTCTGCTGTGCTGTCTCTACCTGTGTCGGGTGGGTGGGGGTGGGGGGGGTCAGGGTTTGATTGACCTTCGCAGCTGCATCACAGCGTTCCGTCTTCAGACAGCATAGCAGTATCTTTATCGAAAGCAATAACCACTCTGGTTCAAGACTGCATCTATGCTGCTTCACTGAATAAAGGACCTTGCATATGACAAGCACCTGTTTCTTATTGACGTAACTGGCATAGACCTTTCGCAGACCTCTGTTTTTTACCAGTCTGTTTTGACTGCTTGGAAGACTGTTTTTAAAGTACAGAGAGACTGTTCTCAATTTTATGGTGATGTTGGTGAAGAGCCTCTTTTTTTTTTTTTTTTACAATCCCCTGATGCCAAGTAGGATGATCAGCACTACTAGTGTGCAGAGGTTCCTCGTAAATGCTGGTCTAACTAAGCTGGCGGGCCTCAGGATGGCAGGGCAGTGGAAAACGGCTGCCAAGCTGGCTCAGGAGACTGGAATCAGATCTCTGCGCTTTCTGGACAAGCTGGTGGAAGAAGTCATGGGTGGTCTTCCTGGACTTGTAAGGGCTGCGCTGGGGACTCTGCAGGTGGTCAACCGAGTTCAGCTGACTTTCTGTCGTTGCCTGTTTGTGCCGCAGTTGGGGAGCAGGATGAGGAGGGAGGCTCTCTACTTTCCTTTCGAACACCTGTTCTGGGTGACCTGTCAAAGATTTCACAGAAGGCTATATATGAGGTGGCTGTAAAGCTGCTGAACAGATTGTTGGCTGGTGTTCTGGAGTCGAGGTGGTCAGGTGTGTTGGCTCTGGGGTCATCTCCAAGGGGCAGCTGGAGGTCCCTGTACAAACCTCCCATAGAGAAACACAGTCCGGATCTCCAGTGGAGAATAGTGCATGGAGCCATGGCTGCGAACAGGCATGTGGCACATATGGATCCACGAACAGGGAACCACTGTCTTTTCTAACTGAGGAAACACTGCAGCACCTGTGGCTTGGCTGTCCCAGGCTAGCTGGCCTTTTTTCATTGCTGCGGCAGTGGCTTGCTGGCCTTAGGAGTGTTTTAGAGGAGGGTCTCTTTATCCTGGGTCCAAGGTACTCTGCACTGCAGCGTAGGAAGGTTTGCTTGATTATTTTTTAATAGGTCAGGCTAAGATGAGTATATGGCTCACAAGGAGGAACAAAATGAAGGGAACAGGATCTGTTAATTTAGGAATTATGTTTAAAGGGTTAGTAGGTGCACGTTTGAAAGTAGAGTTTGTTTATTACAAGATGGTGTCCAACATTGAAGAGTTTGTCTCTATTTGGGGTATTAATGGAGTTTTGTGTAAAATAACCGATGATAATTTAGTTCTGAATATTTGAAAAAAACAGAATGGAGTGTCTTCTGTTTTTGTTTTCATTTTTGTGTTTATTGTATTTGGGTGGGGTTGATGGTTGTTCATATGTTGATTTGGCATTCATTTTCAGTTATGGTTGTAAGTTGAAGAATTGATATAACTGATAATATAATAAAGGTGTGTTAAAGGTCAAAGGTCTCTTTTCTTCTCTTCTCTTCTCTTCTCTTCTCTTCTCTTCTCTTCTCTTCTCGTAATGTAAATTATATAACTAGGTTTTTGCAGCAGATTGGATTCAGTGAAGGTGACAGACCTACCTAAATACAGACAGAACAACAACGCAGCCCTCTGCAGTGTTCTCAGCTGTGTGTTACTCCATGTCTGCATCTGTGTGAGAGACAGAAAGAAAAGCAGGTAGACACGCCTTTGCTGATTGCAGTGTATCAGTGGAGTGCATCCCTACTAAATATACTGTAACAGAAGTGTGGTTAAAGCACCAGTTATAATTTTGTCATGCACGCTACAACCATTTCAAAGTTAGACAGCACTGTAACTCAGAGATTTACACTTGCACCAAATTACCCATTACTATTCTACAATTACTGTACTGTCACTGGACCTGGAACTTAATTTTATGGAGAACCATATTCCTAAATGGCTGCTACACCAAACACACATATACACTGATAAGGCATAACACCCTGACCATTGACAGGTGAAGTAAATAATGATTATCTCTTCGTTGGGGCACCTGTTAGTGGGTGGGATATATTAGGGAGGAAGTGAACATTTTGACATCAAAGTTGATGTATTAGAAACTGGAGAAATGGGCAAGCAAGGGCCAAATTGTGATGATCTTCAACACTGCAGCTCTCGTGGAGAGTTTGTGGAGAGAGGTCAGTGGTCCATAGAAGGAACAGTGGTTACCTCATTGGAGGCCAAGGATCATTGATGCACAGCGGGAGTGAAGGCGGGTCCATGTATTCTGATCCAGTACACAAGCCACTGTAGCTCAAATTGCCAAAAACGTTTTAGCTTTACCTAACAGTAAACATACCTGAATTAATTTTAGTAAATAAAGTAATTAGCAGTGTAATGACAAACTCAGGATTCAGACCATAATTAATGATTCTCCATGTGGGAGTATACTGACCCTAATTACAAACATGAACTACTCTCACACTTGCTCACATTTATTATTCACATTGGTTTCTCTGTTGGAGTATGACCCAGAAAATCTCAGTGTATGTCCCCTGTAAATGTGCAAATGGCTAGAGGGCAACCAAACAAAAGGTTAATGAGGAGACTTGGATTCTTCTCTTGCACTAAGCATCCTCCTACTGTGTTGCATGTCAGGTGGAACAAACAGATGGAACAATGGAGTTGCGTAGCACTGCCAGCACTTCCTGCCATTTCTGTGCAGATACACTGTTTGTGATGAAAGGAGAGGGACATGAGAATATTTTTCCACTTCCAGCAGCTGGATATACTAGCATGGGAGCAGCAAATAATAGTTAACCTTGTTTGCCTACAGTGATAAATAATTTAGCCTAGCATAATTAGTGAGTATTGGATCAGTGGATGGCCATCAGTTAATCAAATGCTGTTTAAAAAGTTTATTTCTTCTATACTTTACACTTTATAGTTCTAACTCTTTTGAGCTCCTTTAAGGTGCTAATAAGTACTGTTAGTATTAGACAACTGAATGATAGTAAGATGTCTAGAAAGTGCACATACATAAAAATTTAAAAAAATTCCCCGCTCGCCCCTGCGGGCATCTATCCCTCAAGCTTGGGTCCTCTACAAGAGGCCTGGGAGCTTGAGGGTCCTGTGCAGTAACTTGGCTGTTCCTAGGACTGCGCTCTTCTGGACATAGATCTCTGATGTTGTTCCCGGGACCTCCTAGAGCCATTCGCCTAGCTTGGGAGTCACTGCACCTAGTGTTCCAATTACCACTGGGACCACTGGGACCTTCACCCAGTTACTGTTCATTGGAACTCTCTGTTTGAGGTCTAAAGAGATGTCAGTAGAAGTGAGGGAAGCCATTGTTGGACTGAAAAAACAAAATAAGATGTAAATAAATAATAAGAGGGACACGAAAACCTTTAGAAGTAGTAAATCAACAATATTGCACACTTTTAAAAAGCAGAAATGCACTGGCCAGCCGTTTGGTATGAAAAACACATCAGACAGCTCATAGTGCAAAAGCAACCCTAGAGTTTCTCAAACTGGGATATTATTCAATGGCTAAATCACTCAAGTGATCTCAATCCACTACAGCATGCTTTTAGTTACTGATGACAAAACTAAAGGGAGAGACATACAAACAATCTGCAAATGAAGGTGGCTGCAGCAAAAGCCAAGGAGAGCATTCCAAGGGAGGAAACGGCATGTGGTCATATCCATGGTTTCTAGACTTCAGGCAGCACACTGACTGCAAACAAGTTTCCTTCAAATCTTTATATTTTAAATTATGTTAGTTTGTTAGATCCTCTGAAAATGTGTCTCTGTAAAAACTGTAATTCCTAAATAGTCACAGTTAATACAGTACTTTGAATTAAAGATGAAAGTCTACACTTCAGTGACGTCTTGATTGTTTTATTTATATATACCCACTGTAATGGTGCACAGAGACAAAATTAGAAAAAATTATGGACTTGACTGTATCTCTCCTCCACACTCCACCATGCCCTCTCCACAGTGTTTCACCAACAAACACACACTTACATTGAGTTTTAAAACTGAAAAAGCAGACAGAAATATCACCTTCAGTTTTTTCATTGCAGTGGTGATGGATCAGTGTAGCAGTGTAGAGGGCAGGAGTGCAAGCTTTAACTTTGCGTTTTGGGCACTGGTGTGTGCCCACACATCTGTGTTGCAAGTGCTGGTTATAAACCGGGATGCCTACATGAAACTAAGCCAGTAGGATTAAATCCAACATAAATTTAATCTTAATCATAATAATAATAATTTATTAAGTGATTATTAATTAGTAAAGAAGCTAAAACCAGTGACACTGCCCTGGATCAGCACAACCCATGAATTAAAGATGTTACTACTACTGTGCAAAAAGAAAATATCTGTGGTGTTGGTAGTGCTTTTATGCTAATTGATGCTAATTATCAGTGAGCAGTGGTTCTGTTCAGAGTTTGGAAATCGTAATTTGTGGTAACTAAACAGTTCCTCTAGACAGGATTATCAGGTGCTCAGAATTAATAATGTCAGATCTTTAACACTGACTTACTTTAAAGGAGTACAATTATATTTCAAGTTACTAATTATACCAGTGCTTTGTTTTTACACTGACACAAAGAAATCTTATCTTTAGTAATATGTTCCACGTCTGCAGAAACTTTACCCAACATTAGTGTCTTGGAATCTGGTCATCATAGCAGAGGCCAGCCCATCGCTGCTGTTCTCATAGTTAGTATTGCATTTTTAATTTCTCTTTGCTATTTGGGCTGATTGGGACATGATGAATGTAAAAACAAAGAATTACCAGATTTTTTATTTATTTATTTTTTTACCTGATTTTTGTTTCCACATATGAGGACATTCGCTTTAAATTTCGATAGAACAGTGGCAGGATAATGTCCTCATAAGTGGATATCAGGTACTTGTAGAGCACAATTTAGTATTTTGGTCTAGACAACCCGAAATGTGATGTCCACACATGTGGACGCCAGGTCCTAGAAGGTTAAAGCAGCATTATAACCCTGCATCAGTTGAATGCAACATTAAATTGGCCCTCACCCTGTCTGTCAAGCAGCCTTTCTGATAGAAAACCCTAATTATGGCTGTAGACTAGTTTGACTTATTTGCACCATGTTGAAGAAAGTGAGCAGCAGTGATGATGATGTAATCTCATGCAGTCTTACTAACTCTTGCATTTGTGTGCTTGCATAGATGATATGAGTTTCTGCAGTACATTGGTTTTGGTTGCTTTGGCTTTGCAGCGTAATGAAACTGGACAGGAAACAGAAGAAAGTGCAGTGAAAGTGACTTCAGAGGCGCCTTGCCTCCCACTCAATCTGTCGCGAGTACAACTCCAAGAGGGACGCTGTCCACACAGCCATCTGCTCTTCGTGTTTGTGTGGAGGTGGCTGGTGTATCGCTCAAAACTCATAATGATATGCATTGTGACTTGTTGGGTAAACCAAGTAGTGGGTGGTGAAAGGGAAAGACAGGCTGATGTAAGGAGATGGTAGAGAGTGGGGTGTTAGGAAGTAGTGACAGATGAAAAGCTATAATAGTTGTAGAAGTCGATAGAGTTTATAACCTCTGTTTATGGTGGATGTGTTATATTAGGCCAGTGCTAATAACCATCTGGTCTATGATACCTGATGGATTTGCATCAGCTGTGCTTCTGTCTCGTCACAGAACAAGGAGAGAGAATGCCACTCATTTTCTTTCTTGCTCTAATTTTCTACAGTTTATTGTAAAAATGAAACACTTGGCTGGGATGTCTAGCCATTAAAACGGACACCTGCGAGGGTCTTTGTTAAATATCTTTAAAGTCTTTAAAGACTTAAAGATTAACACGAAGAAATTAACAGAAATTGCAAATAACAGAAAGAGATACAACGGAGAAAATATCTATATGTAGTCATTATCTTAAGTAATTTGGCAAATGTGGCTTGCACGTAGTCTGGCCTGTGGTTGCCAATGTTTGTTCGTCCGTCTGTCAGCCAGTCCGTTTGTGACGCCCACGTCTTCCATCTGGGCATCTATCGATCAAACAAAGCAGTTTTTCCTGACACAATTTGCCACATTGCAGACTTTCCACCAGAAAATTGCCCAGCGGAGGTGGTGATCGGTGAGCAGCTGGTGTCAGTGTCAGGTCACATATATATTTGTAAATAAGAAGTATGTAATGCTGCTGGCCAGACAGCTATTAAAATCTTTCAGCCACACATACACTTCTCCAAGGACAAACTCACAAGGTTTCAGAGATTTATGCAACATAATGGTTTATATAATGAGCTGCTGCCAGTTTAGCAAATTAAAAGCACAAGGCTGTAAAGGTAAAGACAATTCTATACTTTCTGAAGCCTGTGAAAATCTCCTCTTTACAGAACTGTGGATGCATCCTAAATGGGCAGGGATGACTATTACAGCTGCATTTCTAGTGAAATGAGTACACACACACACACACACACACACACACACACACACACACACACACACACACACACACAAACTGGCCTTTTAATGCCTTTTAGCTTGGCTGTTTTACCAAAGCTGTCGATGAGGATTACTTGAGATTGGATTAATTTTGAATCCAGTCTCAAGTGGCAAACCCAAGAACTGCACTTCCACATCCACTTTTCTTATCAGCCGTGGGGATTGCTGCTTGGTATTAGGACTGTGCCATCATTGGTATGAAGTTTTATGTCATATGAAAGTGTTTTATCACAGTATCATTGCTATAGCAAGGCAGTTTATGTTCCCTAGTGCAAATAACAAGACGAGCTCAGGCATCTCTGAGACCAAGAGCGGCATTTCAGTTTCCGATAGGGCCTAAAAAAGGATCTACTTCAACAAATTACAACATGTGCAAGAAAAATGTTTCTGTTAACGGTGCAGAGAACAACATGTTTCATCTCTGCTTGGTTTTAACACACATGGCAATTCAGGGAAATATGCATGGAGAACCCATTGGGATTGAAATGCACATTTAGGTATCTTCGCATGTGATCTGGGACAGGTACGTTTTTGTAAATCCTAACTAATCTAAAAACTGACATCAAATGTAATTGCATTTGATGTGTCCGTTAAAAAAAGCAAAGACCCAAGGATACTTGATACTGGAGTATCAAGATAATGTATTCAGCCTTAGTAGTGACATTACTTTTTTATAATTTGTGTTTAATATAAGTATATATGACCTTTGAATAATTCAATTATGAATACTCCTTATTTATCTTATAGTGGTACTTTTTGCAGCCCACAGGGGATGCATTATCTGAATCAAAGCGGTTTTCACAGCCAGACCTGTGTATTTGAGACAGCCCATTTAGGGATCGACAACACACAGAGCCAGGAGTAGAAAAAGAGCTTCAAAGCAAAGTTTTTAAGCTCTTGAGATACTGGGTGCATCTACACATATTTGGAACCTTTGGTCATGTTTAATATTAGAATCTCCCTTTATGACAGCATACAGTGCTATGAAAAAGTATTTTCCTCCCTCCTGATTTCTTACTATATTTTTGTCAAGCTTGGAAATCATAAAACCGATTCGTCAAAAAATGTTTTAGTATGACTTTGATAAGCTACGAAGCCGCACTGCTTGATAGATTGCATTAAGGCTACCGTAGGCGGGAGCCTCGTGGAGGAATCTGGGTCCAAAATTCCGTCCGCTTCAGGTCCCAAAGTCAAACGAACACTGCGGCATTACTGAGAGTTAAAAACTGTCTACATTCTTTTATCTTTAATAAAATGATCAGTGTTGCTGCTTTACCAGGTGTAACAATTAAGTTTAACATCCATGAAAACAGAATTTATTAAATTTAACAGAGTTAAATGTTAGCAGGAAGTTAGCTCACTAGTTTCCACCTAAACATGACATACCACGTTCTGACTGAGAGATTTCTGAAAAAATTAAAATGTACAGCTCTGCTATCACTTCCAACACAAATGAAGACAGAAAACTAAACAGCAGTGACTTTTTTAGGGTTACTGAAGTTGGACCGGATATATATCGATGTGCTACGTGATCGCTAGCGACACAGCTATGTTAGCATAACATAAACACAGTGAAGGTGGAGGATGAATGCTAACTTTTTTACATTCGATAAAAGTTAGATTCATTCTCCACCTTCAATGCAAGAGTTCCCGATGGTTAGGGACAAATGCAATGGCAGGATGCTGTAAACAGACTAAACTTCAGTCAGGAGAACAACTGAGATAATTCATCCACAATACGAGGTTAGTCATTAATATACAGCAACAACACGGGAATAGAGCAGCTGCAAGAGAATTCAACATTAATGAATCAATGGTACGTAAGTGGAAAAACCAAGAAGAATGAGTTGAGTAAAGTTTGACTTATCTGACTGTTTTGTTTCACTTAATGAGCCTTATAATCCGGTGCACCTTATGTATGAAAACAGACCTTTTCATCGACAGTGCGCGTTATAATCCGGTGCGCCTCATGGTCCAAAAAATACGGTATACATTTTTTAAATAATGAGTTCATCTATTAAGGAATAAAGCTTTCTAGACAAACCTGATCCTTCACTAGTCACATTCAGTGGCTAATGAAAGTAAAGGGCTTTTTAATGACTCAAATACCTCAAAACTATACAGGGCTTAGGTTAATGTACTTACATTTCACAAGTACAAATAAGCAGCCAGGGATGGTTTCCATTTGTAACCAGTTGGTCTACTGAAGCATTAGATTAAATGCATGGTGACACTAAGAAATATAGAGGAAGTCATCTACCATCACTCAAGCTATGTGACCATGGCAGGGTTGCTGTGTTCAGTCAATTGAGACAACATTTTTGTCCTTTAAACAAGAATCACTATTTCTGCTTTAGTTTAATTTTGGCTTAAGTTGATTTAATTTGGCTGCAGCCCAAATGTAGTCTGTTTCTTGCGAGCCAGTAAATGATCCTGAAAAGTCAGCCTTCATTTTCTTCTTGCTACCACATCTTTCTGCAAAATTTGCTCTTATGCAGCCCCTTCCACTTAGGAGAATGGAATGTGCGTTGTGGAACAGACTCGACCACGTATGCACTCAGATCTCTTTGCAGCCATATGGAGGAAGGATTTTTGTGCCATAGAGTAATTACTTTCAGAGCTGTGATCTGATGTTTGGGCTTCATTCTACACACGGAGATGAAGAATATGAAGAAATGTATTCTTTATTCCTTTGCCAAAAGGGAGAAAAATCAGGTCTGTGCACTCACATAAAGCTTTTTAACAAAGTGAGATTGGTTTGGGATTCTGAACAAAAAGAGACGTTTTCTCAGTGCCTGTAGTATATATCTTATTAGGAGGTAGCTTTTAGAAAATGAGCAACTTTCAAAGGCAGATGGGGTTTTCTTGAAGCTTAAAAAAAACTTAAATTAATCAGCACATAAATCCCTAAAAGTCAGCACTCATTGAGTGTTTGCTTTTAACATGTCAGAAAAACTTGTGGTTTTAAGGAGTTGACTTGTCCTTATTGATTGTTATAATCAATGGGCAGGTTGCACAGTTGCTTCACTCTTTTGAAACTTGCATCTGTTCAACTTACTCATTTTATTAAACTGGACATGGCAGGAGTTAACCTCCTCATAATCAAGGCTTTCATTAAAATGAGAATAAATTGAAGTGATTGTTTCCTTTCTAACGCTAGCTCTGTTTCAACAAATACCCAGATGAGAACTTCTCAGAGCAGTGAAAGCAGAGCCAGCAGCAGCTTGTCTAGCATGCTGGTCTCCCATCAGTCTTCCGACAAAGACCAAAGGTTTAATGCGCATGTGTAGACAACCAGAAAAAAGTTACTGGTTTCTCGTTAATGAGACATAGACACAGACATGAGAACACCTACCCCATACACATTTCAGCTAATTTAGCAGCGCTAATTCTGCTTCCAGAGACAATAGCCAACTGTGGCCACAAGATGGCAATAATACAAGGGATATAAGTAAACAGACCAGGGGCCTATTTGATTCCTCTGTTGTTACTGAGCTGTTTGTCATTGTCTTGAATCTGGTTTCAGAGACCCTTTAAAGTAATCAGTTCTTTTGCGCTTTCTTTTATTTTTATTTTTCACTTGATGATTTTTTTCTTTTCAGTTGGTAGTGAGGGAGTGACAGATGCATCTAATGTCATAGCCCAGGGGATTCAGTGCACAGGCACCAAAAGATACGTTGTCAGCAGTTTTGAGAAATGGGCTGAGAACAGACTAAAACACTAGGACCCAGGGTTTCCTAGAAGACAGTTGCACTGTAAAGAGAGGATCAACTTTATTCACCTAATCAGAATCAGAATACTTTATTAATCCCTAAGGAAGTTATGTGGGTTACAGTTGCTCCAGTACAGTAACATTAACAGAAACAGACTGTACTATTTAACAATAAAATCTGTTACAGATTTAAGAAACTGCACAATATATACAAATCACTAAATAATAAATATCAAGGATTGACAGAGGTGATTATATATAAGTATCTAGAATATTGACAGCAACATTACTGAGTAGAAAAGAGTGTGTGCAAAAAGGGTGTAACTATTGCAGTGTTTACAGTGTATTAGATGGAGGAGTTATACAGGGAGATGGCCACAGGCAGGAATGATTTCCTGGTGCTTTTTGGTAATCTCAGTCTCTCACTGAACATGCTCCTGTGGCTAGCCAGAAAGTCATGGACTGGATGGAAGGTATTATCCAACATCGCCTTTATTTTGGACAACATCCGCCTCTCCGACACCACCTTAAGGGAGTCCAACTCCATCCCCACAACATTGCTGGCCTTGTAGATCAGTTTATTGAGTCTGTTGGTGTCTAGGGGCCTCAACCTGTTCCCCCAGCATGCAACAGCATAGAGAATAGCACGTGCCACAACAGACTCATAGAAAATCCTGAGCATTGTCTGACAGATGTTGATAGAATAGAGACGACTCTGGCCCTTCCGTTAAAGTGCAGTGGGGTTTTTAACCCAGTCCAGTTTATTGTCTATGTGTACTCCAAGGTTTTTATAGTCCTCCACAATGCCCACGTTGACCCCCTACATTAAAACACAGGTCAAGGTTTTCCTGGTCTTCCTAAAGTCCACAATCAGTTCCTTAGTCTTTGCCACGTTGAGCTGCAGATGATTCTGCTTGCACCACGTGACAAAGGAGTCGACCACAGCCCTGACTCATCACCCCTGCTGATACATCTAACCACCACAGAGTCATCAGAAAACTTCTGAGGATGGCAGATCTCTGTGCGGTGGCTGAAGTCTGTGGTGTAGAGGGTGAAGAGGAAGGGGTGGAGGACGGTCTCTTGTGGTGCCCATGTATTGCTGATTACCTTGTCAGACACACAATGTGGAAGGCGCACATATTGTGGTCTTCCTGTCAGGTAATCAACAATCCAGGACACCAGAGAAGCATCCACCTGCATCGCTGTTAGCTTATCATCCTTATCACAGTTTCTCTTGTGTGTGGCATAGTAAGTAAAAGCCACTTTTTTGATTGAAGTATTAATATAATAATTTAATTGATCAAATAGTCTTGAGATGAGCTTTGTCTGTCGTTTAGAGAAAATTAATATGTAAATAAAGAAAAGGCAGTGCAATCCTCTTCTATATTTAACAGTGATCCCCATTTCACATCTTGAGGTGTACATGTTAAAGAAAACTATTGCTTTCTCTAACATCAAATTAAAAACATCACTGTTGTTTTCAGTGTGCACATATGGAACAAGGCATGACATCTGGAACATTTTTAAACACAGGAATTTCAGTATTATAAATTATGAGCAATTTATATTAATCCCAGTTATGACGACAGGGCTGTTTCCAGGACAACCAGTACGTGGTCCGGCAGTGTACAGCTCAAAAGAATGACTGAATCGCTGTTCCTCACACACACAAACACAGCCTATGTGCACTTTAGAGGTATGCAAATTAAAGGATATGCAAAAACGTGCACGAGGCCTCACACAGCACTTGGCCATCTGAAGGTCTTGTCAGCGAGAAGATTGCCAGATTGCCTGCTGTCACGCTCCACCTACTCAGCTGACACATAGTACGATGGCAGACAGGTCACCATGCAAAGAGACCACACAGTCACATCACAGTGGATGACAGCAGGTTCCACACAAAGCAAACAGAGCACAAAAAGACATTTCTGGGTTTTTCCTGCTCACCGTCTGTGAGGTATGTTACGGGATATACACAACTATAAAACTGCATCAGCTGAGTCTACATTTCCTGTTATAGGACAGCAAACACAGTACATCAGGTGCAGATTGCAGTTATCTGTGTACATGTAGTAATACTATTCCATTACAGAAATATTGCTCTACATTTAAAAATACTGGTGTTGGAACAAAAAGCTGCTCAGGAAATGACAGTACTTACTTTTTAATCATCTAGCAAACATAGTACTCTTAATGTTTAAAAAGGATTTGCAGCAGGTTAGGGTGATCAAGGACAGACATGGAAATGTGTTAATGACACTGTGTTTTGAGAAGATGGAAGGAGTAGGCCTGCTTTGAGAAGCTGACTAATGTGGAAAATGAGAGGAGGCTGGGTGGAGGACAGTTAGCGAATCAGGAAGTGCCGAGGATTGGTAATGAGAAAGGCAGGGCACCTATGAAGAGGATGAAGAGGGGAAAGGTGGTTGGTCCAGATGACATACATGTAGAGGTATGGAGATGTCTAGGAGAGAAAGCAGTGGACTTTTTAACCACATTGGTTTAACACAGTCTCTGAGAGTGAGAGGATGTCTGAGGAATGAAGAAGATGTGTACTTGAACCAATTTTCATGAACAAGGGTGATGTGCAGAGCTGTAGTAACTACAGGGGGATAAAGATGATGAGTCATACCATGAAGATATGGGAAGGAGTTGTTGAAGTGAGGCCAAGACTAGAGGTGTGAGCAGCTTCATGCCATGAAAGAGAACTCCAGATGAAATGTTTGCTTTGAGAGTGTTGATGGAGAAGTGTAGAGAATACAGAAAGAGTTTTGGATCCAGATACAGTCTAATCCAGATGGGCTCTAAAGAGGAAATGAGTATATCGCAGGGGCAGCTCAGAGTGAGTGGTTTGGCGAGGCGAGGCTGAGATGGTTTGGACATCTGCAGAGGAGGGAGCATGGATACATGTAAAGGATAACGGATATTGAAGATGGAGCTGCCAGGCAGGAGGAAAAGAGGAAGACAGTAGAGAAGATTCATGCATATAGTGAAGGAAAATATGTGGAGGGTTGTTGTGACGGGACAGGGTGAGGTGGAGGCAGATGATCTGCTGTGGCAGGCCTCATAGGGAGCTACTGGAAGAACACTAAGCGTTTGAAACAGGTTTTTAATGTTGTATTACTTATTTTTCAGTCATGTAATATAATGTGATTTACTGCTATGTTGAGAAATTAAAGCCATCTCCAGCTACAACATTTAAATGTTTTATGCATTAATTAATCGACATTTATGATTATTATATATTATAATATGTAAAACTAGAAGTGGGAATCACCAGAGACCCAGTGATACCATATTATCATGATAATTAACTCACAATATAGACATTAGTGTGATTTCAAACATTTAGTGATATGGTATTTGTGTTTTATTATAATAATATTGTGAATAATGCCACCAAACGTAAGCTTTGTCTGTTTTAGGCATTTAATTTGATTTGAGAAATTATTGGTCGCTTGCTCTCACCTAGCCATCACCACAGACCATAAATGTTATCTAAACTTTACAAACTGAACTCTTTGTGTTACGATCTAGTTCAAATTAACTGAATGCAGACGTGTGAACTGTAGTATTAAGATAATGAGCTGTTTTAGTCACATAGGACTCTATAGCCCATGACGTTCATAAGTTGTACAGTTAATTCCTCATAACCCCTCATCATACTTCATTTTCCACAGCATGTAACAAAAGTCCTGGTTTTCCACAGCACTGCATCAGTGGAGGCCTTTGCACATGAAGTGGGTGATGGTTTGTGCTTTTTTTTTCTTAGCTCACTTTGAATTGGAACAGTTTGTTTTAAGCTAGCTTTGCCATCATTGGCTGACTACATTTAAGGACACTCCTAGCAAATCACATATGTCACATTCATCTTTTTCATCTCATCCTTATTAACAAATCAAAAATAATTCCATACATTTGAATTTAACACAGATGGGTCTTTTATGATTTCATTCTCTGATGCCTCTGTCTTTGTTTTACTTAGTTCCTCTAGCATGGTGATCGTCACTTTTGCTAACACAACATTTCATTTGTTAATGTGAAATAATAACATGGAAAAAATGACCACCTGACCACAGGTCTCCACCTTTTACTCTGTATTTGTCTGATCTATTTACAAATAACTATGACTGTCGCTCCCAGGCCACAATCACTTGACCTGCATGCATTACAGTGGGGCAAAAAAGTATTTAGTCAGCCACCGACTGTGCAAGTTCCCCCACCTAAAATGATGACAGAGGTCAGTAATTTGCACCAGAGGTACACTTCAACTGTGAGAGACAGAATGTGAAAAAAAAATCCATGAATCCACATGGTAGGATTTGTAAAGAATTTATTCGTAAATCAGGGTGGAAAATAAGTATTTGGTCAATAACAAAAATACAACTCAATACTTTGTAACATAACCTTTGTTGGCAATAACAGAGGTCAAACGTTTACTATAGGTCTTTACCAGGTTTGCACACACAGTAGCTGGTATTTTGGCCCATTCCTCCATGCAGATCTTCTCGAGAGCAGTGATGTTTTGGGGCTGTCGCCGAGCAACACGGACTTTCAACTCCCGCCACAGATTTTCTATGGGGTTGAGGTCTGGAGACTGGCTAGGCCACTCCAGGACTTTCAAATGCTTCTTACGGAGCCACTCCTTTGTTGCCCGGGCGGTGTGTTTTGGATCATTGTCATGTTGGAAGACCCAGCCTCGTTTCATCTTCAAAGTTCTCACTGATGGAAGGAGGTTTTGGCTCAAAATCTCACGATACATGGCCCCATTCATTCTGTCCTTAACACGGATCAGTCGTCCTGTCCCCTTGGCAGAAAAACAGCCCCATAGCATGATGTTTCCACCCCCATGCTTCACAGTAGGTATGGTGTTCTTGGGATGCAACTCAGTATTCTTCTTCCTCCAAACACGACGAGTTGAGTTTATACCAAAAAGTTCTACTTTGGTTTCATCTGACCACATGACATTCTCCCAATCCTCTGCTGTATCATCCATGTGCTCTCTGGCAAACTTCAGACGGGCCTGGACATGCACTGGCTTCAGCAGCGGAACACGTCTGGCACTGCGGGATTTGATTCCCTGCCGTTGTAGTGTGTTACTGATGGTGACCTTTGTTACTTTGGTCCCAGCTCTCTGCAGGTCATTCACCAGGTCCCCCCGTGTGGTTCTGGGATCTTTGCTCACCGTTCTCATGATCATTTTGACCCCACGGGATGAGATCTTGCGTGGAGCCCCAGATTGAGGGAGATTATCAGTGGTCTTGTATGTCTTCCATTTTCTGATGATTGCTCCCACAGTTGATTTTTTCACACCAAGCTGCTTGTCTATTGTAGATTCACTCTTCCCAGTCTGGTGCAGGTCTACAATACTTTTCCTGGTGTCCTTCGAAAGCTCTTTGGTCTTGGCCATGGCGGAGTTTGGAGTCTGACTGTTTGAGGCTGTGGACAGGTGTCTTTTATACAGATGATGAGTTCAAACAGGTGCCATTCATACAGGTAACGAGTGGGGGACAGAAAAGCTTCTTACAGAAGACGTTACAGGTCTGTGAGAGCCAGAGATTTTCCTTGTTTGAGGTGACCAAATACTTATTTTCCACCCTAATTTACGAATAAATGCTTTACAAATCCTACCATGTGGATTCATGGATTTTTTTTCACATTCTGTCTCTCACAGTTGAAGTGTACCTCTGGTGCAAATTACTGACCTATGTCATCATTTTAAGTGGGGGAACTTGCACAATCGGTGGCTGACTAAATACTTTTTTGCCCCACTGTATATCTGAGCTGTAAGCAAATAGCCAAGTTTGCAATTTCCTGGAAATGTTTGAATGAAGCTTTATGCTATATGGCTTATGCCTGACAGGCGTTTGACAGAATACGGTGACTTTAAGAAAACTGAGGCCAGTCGTTTTAAGTATTTCATGTCTGAAAAGAGGAAAACGGATTTTCAGTAGATTGATATGTTGTTTCATCAGCCATCCCATTAACTTTGAAAAGTGTAGAGTAGAGATTTGGTTGTTTATTACTTCACAGATGGAAAATATCGAAGCAGTTTTATGAAGTCAACCTTACACAAATATCCACTATAGAAACATTTATTTTTAGTGTCTATGTGTGTTTCTGTGTGTGTAAATCTTTTCTAAAATCATATTTGAAAATAGACACTCTCTTTAAGACCAAATAATGGGGGGGGGGGGGATACCCGTCATAGGTGATGTTATACTTCATAAAAATGATATGGAGTGGACCTGGCACCTGATTTAAAGTGCTGTTCCTGGGCTCTTGCCTATTTTGCTTGGCTGATAGTCTAACCTTGGTAATTACTTGTCCTCCAGACATTGCTCTTCATTAGAAACAGCTAACCATCCTTTAAAAAGGCAAAAGGATTTTCCAGGATGATTAAATACACTTCAGGTTTCACCGTTTGTCAATTGGATCCAACGCCTGCTTTCCGGAAGAAAAAGTTGCTGACAGGAGAGCAGGATAGAACAGTACTCATATTTCAAACTCCAGGAAAAGCAGGGGTTAGTTTTCTTCCCGAAAGAGGATCTCTGTGGGAATATTTAGATTTATGCTTATTCAAAGGCCTGAACTGAAGTGCGTTATTCACTGTGCTCTAGCTTCGGAAAGATATGGGAGCACATGCAGGGTGGAGTTCATACTTTATGAACGCACAAATGCATTTTCTTGTGCACGTGTGTAGCTGCCTTCATGGATTAGTTCCTGCTGTGTGAACATTCATCCCTCTGACTGTGCAAGCTCATATCAAGATACCAAAAACATCGGTTTGCATTACATCAGCAATTCCATAGCCCACTGATGTATCCAATGCCTCAGGCTTGTGTGCCCTTGAGCTGAGGTGTTACATATACCAATATTATTGCTTACTTCCATTTCTGTGCACTGTATGTCATATGGTATCAACCATTTCTTTCTGTGCTATATACGACCATTTCTAAAGTATCATTTTGAGCCCTACTGTTGTGGGCGAACTGTGGAATTCATTATGCTGTATTGTGCATCACTGGATAGGATGGTGCAGCAAAATCCCAGCTCTATGCCAAAGACTCAGCACAAGGCAAGCTGATGACTTGAGCTGACTAAAACTGTGTCTCTGGCCCAATGACCAGTCTAGTTGGAGATGCAGTGTTACAGACTGGAGTAGCTGTTTCTGACTGACTGGTAGATGCATCAAGTAGAGCTTTTTCACCTTACTGTGCGTTGCTTGGCTTCACACTACTCTTTGTTCAGCTTTGATGCTACAGGGATGGACCTATCAAACTATTTCCAGCTCTAAGATGATATTGATACCTTTGGGTGGGGCAGAAATAATTATTAATATTAATAATATTATTGCAATATTTTGCATTGTATTGATACAGGGACACCAAGTAGCAATATTCTAATAAAATAAAAAGCAAGCTCATGCCCCAGCATCCTGAGATAAAGTTAACCGAGCAAACTTACATTAAATCGGCTTAACTGAAAAACCAACCAATGCTGGGCACACTGAGCTTGGCAAAGCTACCTCTGAATTCAGAGCAAGCTAATGGCTCTGTAAAAGGAGTAAAAATAGGACAACAACCATCTAGCATCTACTAAAAAAAAAAAAATCAATGGCGACTGCATTTAATTTTTTCCACCTTCTGTGACCAATTGCAACTTTCAGTGCGTTTCAGTGTCCATAGTTGAGGTTGCACACTCACAGCCACTTTTGACTGTGAGGCAATTGCACAGATTGTCCAATAAGACAGATACATTCTGACTTGGACTGACTATAATCACTCTTGAAGAGATTATTCTCTAATTTATGAATATGTTGCCATCATTTTAATTGCTGTACCATCAGAAATGATTGCATGACATTTCCAACTTGACCCCAGTCAAGCAGACTGACTCCATCATTTTGAAACATTTATGGCAGGGTTTAGTATTGGTATGCTTGATAATTGAATTGGCAAATTTTAGGTCTGATGACATTATTTGCGACTGAATAAATGTGATAAACACACATGTTAAATGTTATTGAAATTATCTGTGTAACACTAAGTGCAGCCACAGTAGAAAAAATGTTTTTATCCTCTGTTTCAAAAATGAAATTGAAAATAACCAATATTTAAATAATCTGAACTCTTTCTCCCTCATCTCCTCTTTCTATAGTTGCTTTGTTCCCATTATTTTCTGGGTAGAAAAATACACTGATATCAGGCTGTAATCTCAAAAGTCATTTATTTTTCATCTTTCATGTGTTGTCATCATCCTCAGACTCAGATGCATCAGAAAGTGAAGCAAGCAGTTGCTGAATGCATTTTGTGCCTTGGTACATCACTTTGCTTTTGTTGCATTGCTTTTGCATTTCTTTCATCTTCCTGCCATCCTTTCTCACACGCTCTTCCTTATTCATGTGCATGTCAGAGAAAAAGAGGATCTGACCACTTTCATTAAGGTCTGCTGTCGACAGCTGAGAGACACACACACACACACACACACACACACACACACACACACACACACACACACACACACACACTTCATCTCTCCTATAGAATTCCTCAGATGCGCTTTTGTCCTCCTTTTCTTCTCTTTGCTTTTTTGCACCTTTCCTTTTCGGTTGTTCGGCTGTCATTTTTCGGTTGTTTTCGACTCAGTAAATGACTCTGGGGTTTTCCTCTAAACAAAAACAGCAGACTGGACATGCTAAAAACATTCAAAGTCTCAGCTGGTTTTAAACTACATATAGTCTGTCAAGGCATGCTGTTCTTCATCACCACTTGGGCAGGGTTTTTATATGAGATGTCCTGAGTCAGTCATAAGTTGAAATCAACACTTATCCAGCCATATTTTAATGGATCATTATTGAATAAAGTAAAGCTGAGCCAAATCCAATTCTTTTCTCTGTAAGATCTACAATCTGAACTGCTTTTTATCATTAGAGTCTAAGGTCATACAGTAGTACAGCAGC
This sequence comes from Maylandia zebra, assembly GCF_041146795.1. Classification (NCBI taxonomy): domain Eukaryota; kingdom Metazoa; phylum Chordata; class Actinopteri; order Cichliformes; family Cichlidae; genus Maylandia; species Maylandia zebra. Next base: position 6,108,778 of record NC_135177.1, on the reverse strand, counting down.
ACAGCAGTACAGGAGCACAGGTAGAGGCCAGCAGCCTTCGATGTGGTATTGCATGTTGTAGGCTAATTTAACCTACCTTACCAGTAACACAATAAGACATTCCCGGTTAAATAAAGGTTAATTATTCAAATTATAACATTTCTTTTCATTTATTTATTGTCATTCATTTTATTCATTAATTCGTTATCATTTATCTCATCCATTTAAAAAAAGCTAGTACTCGTAGCTTTAATTCTCCCAACCTGCACAGAATTGAAAACTGTGTTTCTTCTGAAAATATCTAATGTTAAATCTAATGGTCTTAGGGCGTTCTTGGACCACTGTCCACTCACCTTGTTTGGCGAAGTCAGAGTAGCTATGTAGGTGAGAGCTGTAATGATTTGGGCTTCCGTGATTAGTGATCATCAGTCGAACAAAGTAAACTGTGTCCCAACATTGGTTATGATACTGCTTACATTTTTTAAATTAACTTCTTTTAAATCCTGTTTTAGTTCTTCTGACTCATTCAGGCTGTTTGTATTTTTGCAGAGGTAATCAACACTAACTTTGAGGTAACATTTGTGTTTTGTGAGCCAAAATACAAAATTCTTTGATGCTTCGTCCAAGTCAGGTATGAGTTTAGCCATGGATTTATTCAGGCAACCGTTTGGAAAGGATGACACAAAGTTCAAAACCAGCTACAGATAGAATGAGAATTGTTAAACAATGTTTGGCAACACCTTAGAATTTGTGAGCAGACAGCAAAGTTGAAGAACCCTGACTGCTGTGGCTGAACGCATACTGAATTAAGCTTTGAAATGGCTAGTGATAAATGCAGGTCTCTGTTTTTGATTGTTGGTGAATTGAGGCTGTTTCATGTCTTTCGTAGCAGAGATCACTCAGGCTTTCTAATATCCTATCTGTGAAACTAAACTTAGGTATTTTATAAATTAATTTTATCCTCACTGTTTATCCTGCAGCAGCAACCTGTACAGATAATCGTGTTCTTGTTGGGAATCAGCCAGTGATGTGTATTTGCTTGTAAAGGTGAACTCTTTGTAAGAGCATTGCACAAATGTAATTGGCCTCTGAACGCACATCCAATTAATTTAACACTGATATTAAAGGATACCAGTCCAAACCGGGTGTTATGAAGTGGCAAGCTGTATCTTTTGTGTTGACGCTTGGCTGTTAGTTAGTTGATGTTGCACATAAACACGCGCGGTATATCTGTGTCTCTGAAGATTTGATGTCTCTCTGATTGAATTAATCCAGATTGAATTAACTCGTTATTTTTTTTAGTCTCTCCATCCACTTTGATCCAGACGGGGAGTTATTCTTTGCTTGTGTGTGTGTGTGTGTTTGTGTGTGTGTGTGTGTTTATGAGGGGATGATGTGTGTATTCGTGTGTGTTTTTGGTTTTTCTTTTCTTTTCTTTCTTATAATTGAAGCTGGCACAGACAGAGACCTTCTGACCTCATAAATTTCAAACATAATTCCAGCTTTGATAGCTCTATTAAACCAATCTCAGATGCTGGCTCATTCAAACTCTCTAAAGCCCTGATGCCAGCTTCTTATCATTCATACGCTGTTAAACCTTCTTTTCCCGTTAGTATCACTTCATTATACAACAACATCATAGAGTTGCTTCTTTCTGTACTTCTCTATATAAATGTTTAATTGCTAGACTATAACACTAATGATTAATGAAGACTTCAGCTCTGTTGTACATTTAAATCAAAGTGCACTCAGCTTTACTTAATTCCACACTCCGTTTGACCTTGAAGCACCACATTTGGAATAAAACAGCTCAACAGAATGGAATGAAGATAGTAGCAGTAAAAAATTTCAAGTACTCATGCAGCTTAAACAGCTGGGATAACAATTATCAAATAACTTGGATGTATATTGGTAGATATGTTTTATAGATGTTGACTTTTATTCTTTTTTGGTTGTTTAGATATATATATACGTATATAAAAATTGTGCTTTGCATCTCTCCCGACCTCTGATCCCACCTTACTCTGCAGGGACTGAAATGCCATTTGTTCAAGACATGAAATCTTTGAGGATGAATCCTTATACCTCCTTATACCTCTTTTTCGCCATGGTGTTGCCGTTTGTAGTTCAAAGTCAAGAGCTTAATAACTAATAATAAAGTCCCCAATGAGGATTTCAGAGCCTTAGTTAATTACGGCCTCGAGCCACATTTACTTTCCCTAATTTGTAGCATTTGTAATTTTTGATCTTGATTTCCGTCAGTTATTTTATACTAGTGCTAGCCAAACGGTCAATCAAACAGGACTAGCATTGGTTGCCTTGCTTTGTTTACTACAGAGGGCTGCAGTCACCTGTAGTTTGCACAGTTATGTGGCAACACCTATGTGTGCAAACCGATTCACTTTTGGATCCGTTTGCAGCAACCCTCACTGGTTCATTTGACTGCATGACTAACTTAACAGTCAACTCCAAACCGTTTTTTGTTTTTCATTTTTCACTTAATTTTTCAGGTTCAGCAGTGATTCTAATTCTAATGTAATAGAGTTTTAAGTTAATTCTAAATCTGTCCCTTTTTACTGTGAAGCACTCGTTTTATCTGTTTCATAATAAGCACAACCATTGCCTTCACAGCATTGCTGTGTTTCCCCTTCTTAAAAGCTGAAGCTAGGAGCTGTTTGGTGCAGTCTGAGTAAAAATGAATGAAAGAGAGCTTAGCCCAGACTCACAAGGTGAGCGTGTGAAAGGATTATGAACAGTTTGTGCTTTTGACTCTTGACTTTGAGACTTTGTTGCTTGCCCCAAGGTACTGTGCTAGTCTGCTGTTGCTGGGGGGGCTCTCTTCGTCCCTGTCTGCAGAAATCTTGCAGTGAAGGCTTGTGCATGACTGACTTAGCAGTCAACTCCAAACTGTTTTTTGTATTTTTCATTTGAATAATATTTTAAGTTTAAGAAAATCCTCTGTGAAGAATAAATAAACTAGTAACTGAATGATGTAACTGAAAGAGTTCTATTAAAACTGTGATACTGATCAAACATGTGGACGGTAACACAAGAGGACCTTCCTGCTTTGGGTATGATTTGACTGGTGTATGTCCAGTAAGGTGGTCATTTCTGGCTAATTTTTCCCTTTTATAGCACTAAGTCCAAATATACCCCTCCTTACCCTCATTAGGTGTAACAGAAGTGTACTGAGTCTACCCTTCTGTTAGTAAATCACAAAGTGTATTTGTTTTGAGCCATGTCACACTAACTACAGCACAGATGGTTAGCTAATGCTCTTCCAACCTGATGGCCAGTTTCCGTTTGTTAATGTGAGGACATCCATCTGGTATGTTAGAGTTTACCCGTAATTGCACTGTTCTGCTGACTTTGTCTCACAGTTAAACACACTTTTGGAAACAGCACATCCACTTCTGCCAGCACACTGCTCTGTCAAGACTTTTATTCTGTTGTGTCTTGCCCTGTCTCTTTAAACACACTGATAAAAGGTGCCATAGAGAAGACGGTGAAATGAGACAGGTTTCTGGGTCCAGACATTCTCACCTCCTTTCTTCTCCATTCTCTCCTGAGGCTGGCTGGCTGCAGCACCTGTTGCGTGTCTTGACCTAATGCTGCATACCTCGCCGTCAGCTTTGAGCAGGAAGAGAAGAAAAGAAGTGATATTAAAAAGAAAAGAAAGGGGAAATGAGCCAGGAGCTGTCAGATAGTGGCACACCTGGCCTGTCAGAGCAGGTAAGAGGTATACATACATGTGGAGGGTTAGATATGAAGCTGCCAGATATTAAATAAACAACATATCATCTTTTAGTCACAAATCTACTTAGAGGGGACTAATTATTCTTCTTCATCATCATCATCATCATCATCATCATCATCATCAACAACAACAACAACTTTGCCACAGTCTTTATTCCTGGACTTTACTAGACCAGCTTTTCATGATTAAGACTTCAAAATGATTCATCTTCTTAGTTCATCCTTTGTAATAAGCTTTTTTGAGTTTCCTTTCCCGTCCCCAGTTATAATCTGATTGGCTGCCTCTCACAAACACAAAGTTTGAACATCAGGTTTTATAGATTTTCTGTGCTCAGTGCCTGAGATGACCATAACAGCGACATCCTCTCTGTATTACATCACATAGAGCCAAGAACAAAAATAGCTGTCTGAAACAGAGTTTTAGGAGAAGTCCAAATCCTGAGCTTTTGGCTCACAGGGATTACTTGGACTTTATTTGAAACTCTGGCCATGTTTCATATGAACATCCACCAGTGTTGCAGGATATAACAGAAAAATCAAAAGCATAATTTGTCCGCTAAACCATGATATCATTCTGCAAACACACATGCAGATGCAGAACACTTTGTAGTGCTTTAATACAGATGACTCCAGTTTACATTAGCGATAAACTCTTAGCAGATAAGAGAGATGAAACATGATGAATTCGCTGTTCTCTAAATCCCCCCCCTTTGTGCGTTGTGCTAAAAGATGACTCCCTTTGTATTGCTGTCCTCTAGTAGGTGAAAACCACAAAATCATTTAGTTTCATTTGGATATATTGCAGACAGGTTGATAGGATTGGGCAGTAGGGGTAGGCCATATTATACCTTTCACGGTAATTCCGGTACAATGTTAGGCAATGATAAGAAAATGAAATATCGCAACAGAATATGGGTAAAATGCGCATGCGCAGTACCTTTCGTACACACATCTCAGAAAAAGCATGGCAGCGACAGAGAAAAGGGCGAAAGCGGATCGTTGAATGAAACAGATGAACCAGAACTGGTTTGTAAAAATTGTGCAACTTCAGTGGTGTGAAGTGGTTTGGTTTTCTTCCGTCAGATACCCACCAAAGCACAATTTTTTGTAGAACAAGCAAGCAGGCCGTCGTAGCGAAGGGAGGAAACACCGCAAGCCTATTTCATCATTTGAAGCAGAAGCACTTGTTGGAGTACAACAAAGCTGCTAAAGCATGTGAAAAGGCGTCCGCTTCAACTAGCGAGGTGGTGAGACCAAAGAAGCGGACTCAACAAACAATCGGCGTACTTTAAATAGCTGCACGCCTTATGACAAAAGCAGCAAATGCTGGGGGGAACTAACTAATGAACTAAACTAATATAAATAGCTGCTTGGTTTTTTTTGCACTAACAAAGTTGTGGAGTTGTAAAGCATTTTGTCTTGCGTCAATTATAGTGTCAGTCATATCGTTTCGCAAATCTTCAAATATATATCGTGATAAATATTTTTGGCCATATTGCCCTGCCCTATTGGGCAGCATATCTTCATTATATCATCTGAACGTTTTATTGATGCTTGCAGGCAACTGCATTTATAAGTGTAAATAAATAAAGGGCCAGTCTTTTCCAATGACCGACTTTCAGTGATGACACAATGATATGAAATGATAATCTATTGACACAAGGTGCCACAGCAGTATTGCAGTGCAATAGTAATGACACAGCATAAGTCAACTATATGGACAAAAGCCGTGCAGGCAGTTTTTTGCATACAAGTATAAAATATCTGCTTAACGCTTAATTTGAAGTGAAGTAAACTAAACTTGTATCTCATTTCAGGAGTTTCACAAATATCGTCACTCAAAAATATTTTAATTGGATGGAAATCAGTCATTTTCATCCACTGTTTACTTTTCCTGTTCTAAGAAGTGCATTTACGAGAATAGCTAGCAATGCTTGTTAGAGTCATTTCTTTACATCTGTGCCGCACATCACCAGAGGCTAGCATCTCCTCCTTCATAGCCTGGTTTGACTTGACAGGGTGTCGAACATGTTTGTTGTTTCCATATTTTGAAAGGGTCTATTCTTTATCAGATGATGTTGAAGTTTTGAAAAACAAAAGCCTGAGCCGATAGCAGCATACCTAAGGAATGGTTCAGGGTAATTTAAAACGTCATCACAAAGGAAAATTTGAAGTTTCCTCATTAGACTGAAATATCTCTAAACTGCTTTCACTGCTTCCCACCATGCTTTAATGCATTAAATCCACGTTGCATGCTGCTTTGTGCCTGCACCTGGTGACCTGTTTTGAATCTACGGGAGCTATGCGTACCTGAACTCTGGTAACCGTGGACACCGGTTTCATTTCATTTGTAGTGGAGAGAGAAACTGCTGGCCCTAGGGCTGCTGTCAAAGCAGCGGAGGAAGAAGAGTGGAGCCAGACAAAGAGGCAGGACTGCAGACACAAATAACCTGTCAGAGAAAAAAGAAAACTGGGAAGATAACAAGTGTAAAATATCTTTAGCTTGGCAGTAATAGTGTCATTTTTCTCTTTGAAAGCACAAACAAAACGCTACATTGAGTTAGACTCTATAACCTCAGGTCTTTAGGGGTTTGTGATTCTTATCGCGGCAGAAAAGGCTTACATACGCATGTGAGTGTGTGTGTGTGTGTGTGCGCGGCTTCTCACCACTCTGTATATTTATTCATTGTGTTTTTCCAGTTCTTTCTTTCAAAGTATTTATTCTGTGGGTCAAAGTGCATGACAGCACAGTCAAAAGTACAGCCAACCACATCACGTGACTCATGCAGTGAGTTTTCCCTCCCCTCTCATTCTAAACATTTAAAAAGCCTGGCATCTTTGGATGCTATAGAGAGGTGCTGAAGGCAACAGCACACTCCACTGTTGGCATATTCACATCAAGCTATGCTAGGCTGCACACGAATGGACACTAATTAGCAAATCTCAGCCAAAGTAACTGCTAACGCAGAGGAGTGTGTGTGTGTGTTGTGTGGGGCTGTAGTATTGCATATGGAATGCTATCACCTTGTGTCTTCAATGCAAGGTCATAATTTGAGCTATAATTTGAAACACAAAGTTTAAAGTCACTGCAGAGCCAGGTTGATTGTATTAAATAAGAATCCTGTAAACTGTTAGCAGTTAAAAATTTGTCTTGATGGTGGCAGTGTCGTGTGAGTCTTACAGTGGCTAAAATGAAACTCAATGATAAAGACATTTTTCAGCTTGACCTGCCACAATAACAGGATGGCACTTGTGACTACTATACTGCTTTTCCTTGGTGGGGGAGTTGTCACTGATGAGTTAATGCAGGCTGTTGGTGGGATATTTCATTGGACTACAATGAAAACACATTAGAAATTATTATTATTAGGAAACACTATGTGCATAAGAAGAAAGTACAATTTTAAACTGACCAAAATGTATTGTGTTTGTATTATGTGTGAAGTGCATTAAAAGATTAGTAATGGCTTACATGACTAGAAACAGTAAGAGTATTTTTCACTTAGTGGCACACTCACTGCAAATGATTATCTCTCTCAGTTCCCGGTTTGGTTTTTTATAGTCTGAAGTCTACTGTCGGTATCACACTGAGCACTTTTTCACAGACTTAATTTCTCAAAGCAGCAGGCAACTTTTTTCTGTGAAAAAGCTTCAAACGGCCACGGTACAGTACACTACCTGCTCAGCACAGCAGACAGGCTGAAGAATTAGGAAGGAAAAAGAGCCACATACTTTCTTCAGTAGCGGAAGAAGACCAAGGTGGAACTAAATTAAAAATCAATGTTGAACTTGAATAAAGTTCATTTATATGGTACTATGAAGGTATCATGTTAGATTTAATAGTTCAGTATTATAATCAAATTCAGTCATTAGCTGAAAAACTGACTTTGTGCAGTTTAGCTTCATAAATTGTATACAGGAGTGGGGATGGGAACTGGGAACGTCACTTATTAATTTGATTCTCAATGGATTGTCACTGGCTCCACTTGAGAGTCACCACCATCACTAAGCAGCACATCAATGACAACACGGCATGTAATAAATCTGCATGAATGTAATGTCTAATGTTGGGAGTATTTCACCTATTTGTTGTGGTCAGTGTTGGGGTTGTTACTCAAAAAAACGAATGTATTACACAGAACACTTTCCTAAAAAATTATGTCGTACTTTACTGAAACCTGAAACACACTGTCTCATAATTACCATTTGACAATATAAACCGATAGGCTACAGTTACACACACCATTACAAATCCTTATCCTAATGAGGTCACGTGTGATCTTTCTCTTTAGTATTTAGGGTAAGAACACAAAGCCGACAGCACAAATCAAAGATGAAAACGAGCACAAAGAGACTTTAAAGTAAAGTGATTTTACTTGAGAAAAATGTACAGTTAGAAACAGTCGTTGCTTTGGTTACCTGTTTAAGTTCAGGGTCTGGTTGCTGCTGGGGTCAGCAGACACTCAGTTTTATCATCACTCTGTGTAGGTGCTTGCAAAGAGTTGTTGTAGCAGCAGAATGCAGTTGTCTTCTGGATGCACTCTCGTCTTTTGACCAAAAAAAAGTTTTGTTTGTTAGCAGGTTAACGGCCGCAGTTGTGAAGGTATGTTCACATTTTATGTGATGTAGATACCAGTGATAGGTTGAACTAAGATGAAAATCCGGCCAAGGTCCCACCAGATTTGAAAATCAATAAAAACTTTATCCATCCATTCATTTGCTTCTGCTTATCCTTTTTCACGGTCGCGCGGGGTTGGAGTCCTCCCAGCTGTCTTAGAGCGAGTGGCCAGGTACACCCTGAACAGGCCGCCAGTCTGTCGCAGGGCAAACATATAGACACAGACAACCCTTTGCACTCACAACCATTTAGAGTTTCCAATTAACAAGTCCCCACCAACTGCATGTCTTTGGACAGTGGGGATAGGTTAAAAACTATATATTACCCATAATATTTTATTGATCATCTTCAAACTTAAAAATAGACTAGGCCGCGAGGGACATACCTAGGTACCTAGGTTGGCTAAACATTTGACCTTGACCTTCATTGGTACTGCCCTAAGGTCAAAGTTGACCTTGAAAAGAATTTCAAGAAACCATATTGAGTAACGTATTAAAGTGCTGTGCAATCTGTCACCCGACAACATCACAATGATGCCATAAAGATTCGCAAAATCACAGACTACATGAATATATCTTAAAATCTCAAGTTTTTACAGCTTATAGACGCCAAAGATTTCAACTAGTTCTGTGTAAGTTAAAAATAATATAATGCACCATCTTGGTATGTCATACATCTGTATTGTGTATTTAAAAACATCATAGAACATCGGAGTTGAATGAATTTGAACATTTCAGATAAGCTATTTCTGTATTACTTGAGGATTTGTATTAATAGTTAAAATATTATGATTGTGAATTTCTTAATATTTTTTGATATTTTTAAGCTATCTAACAATTGACCAACCAGTTAAAGATTAAAGTGTTAGTGGGACTGCAAATAGCAGTAGCATCTGATTGGTTAAATAAACATTTCAGATAATAAATGGATGGATAAAGGATCTGTATTATTGACTTGGAGTAACTATTTAAACCTCTTTACAACGAAGGTTAAGGTGAGTTTTCAGTCAGAGCAGTCCTGCTCGAAAGTGTCTGAGGCAGGCGAGCTGCAGATTTGCTGTGAAATCCAATCCATTAGCGTGAAATATAAAAAGGCATTAAGAGGTCAGTAAACGCTGCCAGTCTGCTCAGTAATGATCTCATTTATTTAAAGTAATTCAGCAGTCTCACACTAATGATTCAGTGACATTCAATTTCTCCATGTAGCACATTTGATCAATTCTGGACTGAATGTGTGGCTACTATAATATACTGTAGTCTCTTTAACACTGTTAACTACAGCATTAAAAATTGTCTTTGAGCGGTAGATGAATATATCTATATAAGTCTGACGCTCCAAGTCTCACACTGGTACTGTTGGGTAGTTTGTACAGGCTCTGTCAGCACAGGCAGCCTGATTCAGGCCGTCCAGTCCAGGAGAAGAATAATGGAACCCTTTCACAGGTGGAGGAATCTGGGCATGTTGTTAAGAGGCTTTGAGATGAGGAAGAGATCTCAAGGGTCTGAAACATTCCTTCACCTGAATGCAGAAAAAAATGAAGGTGATGCAAAGGGAGGGAGCGAGCGAGAGAGCAGGCAGGGACAGAGCAGTTATCTGGGTCAACCTGGCAGCATTCACATATGGCTTTACTTACAGGTGGGGGGAAAGTGTGGTATTCAGATGGAGCTGTGTGGTTAATCCAACAGTTGCAGGAAGTTTTGCTGATGGGAAAAGTGCTGTATGCATCCTCTGCCACTTAGCTTCTTAATATTTCCACTGGTAGGCCACCCTGTCTGCAGAGGAGCTACCATCCTGTTCTCAAACAATTTTATTTCGAGTTTCAGCTCAGATCTGTCAAATAAAACAAATGCTGCTACAGAGACTTCTTGCAACACAACCCCTTGAAAAATTGGACGATAAATCATTGGAAGGGCCAATTCCAGCTCTATTATTTGAATGTCAGCGTCATGGAGTTATAGTTTTGCTGTTTAAAAGCAAATAGAAGGAGTGCAGTCTACAGTAAATAAAGGGCTAGCACCTCTGCGACAAAATCACTTTGACAGAGCCTTCAGCAAGAACACCACAAGTCGTACTGGGGCAGTGAGAGCACATTGTGAGGAATACGGCTTTTCCATCCTTGCTGGGCACAGGCAATGGGCATGCCACAGCTGTATTGGTCTCAGCTGGATAGGTCCAATGCAATTGTAAGCTACTGGAAAAATGCAGCCGCCTGACACGAGCTTTATATTCTTTATATTCTGCTCCTCACACATTCATGTTTGTGCAGCATGCACAGGACGTTTCAGTGCTGATGGCTCTGTGCTACAAAATTCCAGATTATTCCTCTCACGTAAACTGATGACTCAGAGGTCACTATTCTGATCTCATGCAACCGACCCGAGCTGTGTGCCCACATCAGATTGTTTTTCAGCTTTCCCTTGTAGAGTTTGTTTTCTACATGCCAGGAGAAAGACCCCGCAGGAGCACTGAGCACTCCAGTCTGTTTATTGCAGATGCTATCTTTGATTTTTATGTTCCCTCTCCATTATAATCATTGGTCTCTCACTCTCCCTCTAACTTCTGTTTCTTTTTATCTGTTTTTGTGTTTGGTTTTGTTTTTTAACCACAGGCCTGGCGAGTGTGGTCCAAACTCTGGTGTGGTCACAAATGGATCCTACTTCTTACCCCTCTTTTCCTTCTCTTCCTCATGATCTTTGTGATGACAGTCACCCTGCCACTCCCTTCACCACCCGCTCACATCGCCTGGAGGTCGTCCCGGGCCCTGAGTTCTACGGGGGAGTTCAGGTCCAGGAACAGGATTGTGGAGACCCTTCCAGCTGCTGGCTTCCAGCAGCCACTCACTCACATGTACAGCAGGAGCTTGAGAAGCAGCAGTAGAAGTGAGACATCTAAACATTCTGTGCCACTTAAACCTTTCGGGGACGCTGCTGGCAATGACAAAAACAGCATCAAAGAGAGACGTCGCGCTGACATACAAAGAAATAAACACAAAAGCAAAGGCATTGCCTCCAAGAGAAAAGAGCTGGCAGGCGTCAGCCAGCCAGCCAGTCATCACCGTCCCCATCCAGAGTTTATAGACAACAACATGCTGCCAAAGCACAGAATTAAACCAAGCAACCACAGTGCTGTGGCAACGCAAGCTACACAAACATATATTTATCTTGAAAAGAATGCTTCAGCAGATCCCATAGAAAGTGAGACAGGAGCTGCAGATAGACAGGCAGCCAAATTTTGGTTTAGACACACAAACAGGAATGCAGACAAACAGATACATGGCAGCCATACAAGTGCAAAGATAGCACAACAACACCTGGGTTTAAAAAAACACAAACAACCAACAAAACGCAATCTGAAATCAGACAATGTGCAGGCTGTTAAAAAGCCCGCTGGATATTTCATAAAACACCGTAATCTCTCTGAGGATCCCTCAGATGCGAAAAAGATCCCGGGATCACTGGCCAACAGAAAGGCTTTGTCCAAACCAGAGGTCGCTGTGATGGAAGATGACATCGACTGGTGTCAAAGCTTTACAGAGCAGGACTTCCCAGACAGCGACCGCAGAAGGATCAGGGCCAACTTGCACCGCCTTCCCTGGTTCAGCAGGGAAGACATCCAGAAGATGGAGTTCCTCGCTAAGGGCGAGGTGGTTAGCGAGACCAGGATGCCGGGACACGGACAGGTGCTCCAAGTGGCACTGGATGCTCCAGCAGACCAGCAGGTGTGTTGTATTGCTGACTGTAATTTTAAGTTGAAAACACTTCTCAATGTTAAAAAGCTGTTTCCTACTTTTTCAATCACATAATGCAGACGCCTCACAGACTGACACAGATGAGGTGAAAGCAGGTGAAAGAGCGCTGCTCTGATATGACCATAACAAGCCAAAGGTGTAATTTGGCAATGTAAGCTGAATACTGCTTGAGATTGTCAGCCCGTATTGTGTTGGCCTTGAATATTGTGCCATCCTTGTCACACTTCCTGAGACACACAGGGTCAGTGGTGACGACATGCCTGGGTGACAGGATGAGATGCTGAATTCTGCAAAAACCAACAGTGAATGCATCTTAGCGCTGTGCATGTGTAATCGAAGCCGGATACTGTGTGAGGCATGTTATTCTGCACCAAAGAGCAGCTATTCTTCTCTAGAACTATTTAAAACAGCACTCCTGCTGCTGCACTTCATTCTCTGAACACACACACTGTGGTATATTTTGACTCAGTCTCACAGTCGCAGTCATCTCACTGGAAAAACTCATTATTGCACCAAATGTGGATGAATTGGTTAGACTTTATAATCCTATTACTGCATAAAATGTTTGTAATATAGTTACGCACTATGAAGCATTAGTAATCAGTTAGTAAATACTTATTTGAAGACCTTTCTACTTTCTAAACATGGTTTATTTTGAATTAATAAGCTCATATATAATGGAAATAATGCCAGCACTGTTATACTTATAAATGATGAATTAACTGTAAAATATTACAGTAAGTACTACAAGTTATTTATTTATTTATTTAATGGTTTGTGCTGTCATTTAGAAAGTCCATGTAAGTGATACAAAAAGTATTTTGCTCATTCATGCAAAAGAATATGATAAAGACATGAATTCATTGTTTGTGTGGTGAAAGCGGTTTTATAAATACTTATTTCATATTTTAATTCAGTTGATTACTAGTTGTTAGTTTAGTATTTTGTGTGACTGCCTCAGCCTTACAAAGCAGAAAGTATAAATAAAACTGAAAGGTCAGCAGGACGCTGCCTTCACAACAGAAAAGAAACAAAGCATAACGTGACAGAGAACACATGCAAACAGAATACTGAAATATGTGCCAGACCACAGTCTGAGTTTGTAGAGGATTTAAGACATGCTGAGCAATCAAACATAATAACATTATCACAAAACAATAGAGAATATTTCACAAAGCTTCACAAACAAGTGTAGATACCATAAATTGTCCACCATATTAAACAGTTATATTCAAGTCTAGCGTGTTAATAAAGCCTTCACAAATATGTTGAGTATTACTCAAAGCTGCCCATCTTCACTCGGGGGAAACTACCTGTCTCAGGGTTGCTTGTTTTATACCCAGTCGTGTTATTGACTTGTCAGTTTTGTCAGTTTAATTCCAGAATGAAGGTGTTGGAATAACATATTGTTGTTTCAGTCTTTTCATGGGATTTGTGGCCAAAACCAAAAATCTAGAGTAACAGCAGTTTCATCGATTAATCTGGATTGTCATGCAGTGACAGTGTGACACAACTAAGAGCTGATGGTTGTGCTCACAAGTCAAGCAGGTTTTTGAGTCTGATAATGGATTCCTGCTGTTTATGGAAAAGGAGAGAAAAATATATTACATTTGAAAGAATTCAACAATATTATTATGTATACTCTAGCTCCACCTTTGGCACATTTATATATGAAAGATGTTAAAAGGTCCCATCCTTTAATTACTGGATAAAAAGTCATAATCTGCTAGTTGAATAAATATTCAGTTTGTCGTAAATGAAGTCCTTACAATTAAATATACATGGCTATAGGATCATAATGGGTGCATGGTCTTAGAGTAAAGTGAACAGCATTATCTAACTGTATTCATCCATCACAGAAGCCATCCGTGATGAAAAACTCACATCAGCACGGAGAAGGACGTGGACGTTCAACTACCCACAGTGAGCGCTGTCAGCAGGGCTGCTGCGCCCTGGTCAAGCGCACTGATGACTGGATTGAAGTGTTCGCCTTCCACCTGGACAGAGTGCTGGGACTCAACAGAAGTCTCCCCGCAGTTCTGAGGACCTTTCATAGCCACGTGCTGCCCAACAGGTACATTAATGGCACCCCCAGACCTGCAGTGTGGTGGGACCCAGATATTCACCACCTTTCTGATGAAGACAATGACCAGAACTCAATACAGCTCAGCTGGGTTCACTACCAGAAACTGCTAAAAGCTCGCTGTGGGAGTGAAACAGACCTGAGGTCAGCCCCCTGCGTGGGAGTGCAGCACTCAGAGTGGGGAAGCCTAGCTCTTTTTGACTTCCTGCTGCAGGTAAGAGAAGTGATTTTGTCCATTTTCCTGTGGCTTCCTACTGTAGTAATATTAAACTGTCTATATACATCTCCAAAAATTGGTTCTGCTCATCTGGACGTAGCGTTTTGTGGGAGAAACGTTTCCTCACTCATCCAAGTGACTTCTTCAGTCTCAGCTGACTGCAGGGAGGAACGCTGGTTTGAGCGCGGAGTATAGGAGGCCATTTACGTGAAAAGGGAAAGACCATCTCTGAATCGAGGAGGGGGCCTAAGGGTACATCTTTCGCCATCTTACAATGCTGTGATTGCAGCCATTCCCGAACTCTCTGTGAATGGTACTCATGGTCTTTGATCAGTGGGTTTTGATCAGTGGTTGTTGATCAATGGTTATGAGAATTTGTATAATTAAGATTAAGGAACTGACCTCCCAGCCCATTGTTCCCTCAGTGGGCTGGTTTCAGCCATAATGTAAATGTACTGTTTATAAGGTTGGGGAAACCTGCAGTCAGCTGAGACTGAAGAAGTCACTTGGATGAGTGACGAAACGTTTCTCCCACAAAACGCTACGTCCAGATGAACAGAATCAACTTTTGGAGATTTACTTTCCTGGATGATTGAGAATGCATCAAGATGTGTATATACAGTTCAGCAGGACAATTTCTTTAGATCAAAAAAGCTGACATGCACTATTAAAGTTATCCAGAAGACACAGGACAATGAATGGAGTTTGCTACTACTACTGATAATAACAATAATAACAATAATAATAATGATGACATGATGACAATGAGTGAAAGGCACGTTTTTTTAAAAGCATCAACCTACCCACAAACCCAGAAAAAAACAGCTAGGTCATGTGACCCTCACCTTGTGGGTTGTAGTGTAGTAACTTCCCAAGCTAGTTAACATTGATACAACCTAAATTTCATTACGTGCTAGCTAGCTAAATTGCTAACTAGACAATAAGTTAATAGAGTTCATCACAGACACTCAGATCTTGACTTTTCTGTTTATCAGTTTGTTAAAAGTTTTATTTTTTTAAACAAGCAAAACACTCCAGTGTCAATGTCTGCTTTGGATTCTCCGCTCTCTTGAAGGTTACCAGTGTCAGGCTGACGTGCTGTTGGTCAGCTGCTTTATTTAGGCATGCATTTCAGACCTAAATACAGTTGAATCCAAGTTTTAAATTACTTGCATGCACAAGTCAAATGTTATTTTATGAGATCAGTCATGAGCTATTTTACATTATATGGAGGAGGCTGAGTGATGCCTTTCAGCTTTAAAAGGTGGAACATCTTGTATCTTGTATGTAGACAAACATGGGCTTTTTGATCGGCCTTAATATCGAAACATTAATTCTGGCTAATATTCATACATGAATCTAGCATGAAATGTCTTATTCCTTGTACAACATTGAAAAGCCAACATTTGTTTCAACCAGGTTCCAACACTGAGGGTCAGTCATGTGCAGCCTGGGTTTCCTCCTCTTTTTAAAGCTCTCCCAGTCATGGTTCTGACATTGATTTCTGCTTTGCTGGATAAAAGCAATAAAAAGACCTGTTGTTGTTATTACTCTGACATTTGCTTCACAAGTTACACAAAGCACATAGTTGTATAAGCATGTGCTTTCATTGGCTCGTGGATTGGGAAAAAAAGACATTTATGGAGTGAGATTGATGAATGTCTGCTCTCAGACACAAAAACCCACACTGGCCAAACTGTTACATTTAGGAGGTAATTAAAGATGCAGCGTTATGTGTAAGAAGCCATCTGGTCACACCTTGTAACTAACGCAAAGCTGTTTGTAGTAATGTTCCCACCAAGAAGAAAGTCGCCTAAACATTTTTCCTAAGAGGATTACAAGCCACAGATCACTTGTAAAGTATAAAGCTGAAGTGGTGATGTACTAGAATAATATAATGTCATGTTATGGGTAACTTTAATCTGAAACACCTGGTTCATGCTGAGTTGGATTTAATGAGCTTTTATAATAAATGTTTCATGTACATAGTGTACAAAACTAATCTCTGCACACTTTATGCCTGTGGGAAAAAAAGGTTTCCACTGGACAGAAAATTATACCGTGTGAAGACTATTATATATTCAACAAGTATAATTTGTAGCATTTTTTTGTATTAAAAGCTTATTATTGCCAATATGAACTCTTACCCGACTTATACATGACATAGCAGATACAACAGAGGAGCATAGCAGTACAGGGCAGTCTGCTGTATGTCTGATTGCACTTAAGTTGATGGCTGTGCCATTTCTAATGTTTTTCCTAACCAGACAATCTTCAAGGAGATAAATAATCTGGAAAAACTTATCATTGTGACTGCACTGAATTTGAATTGTATTCTTTCTAACTTCATTCATTTAGTCAAAGTGACACCCAAGCATATTATGGGCTATTATAAAGTCCACTGATGTGGTCATTTCGTGTTTATTGTATTTCTGGCTGTTCATCAAATTCCCAGTTTTATGCAGTTTTCCTGGTAATCACATTCATCCTGCATAGAGATTTTCTCATCAGTACAATCGCAGCCCAGGAGTCCAGTGGAGGGGGTGTGATGTGGGGCTGTCAACGTTAGCTATAATATGTACTGCCATCACTATAAGGATTGGTTTATGTATTCCAGTGATACTGCGAGCTAATATGTACTTTCACTGTAAGTGATGTCCAGCCATCTGTGATCGGGATGATCTTTCCCTACAAATATTTTTTCTAATTTTGTCTGTAGTGGTATATTAAATAACTCTGTGTGTGGCTACAAATGTAATATGTGGGTTAAAGTTCATAAATGAAATCTTTAAACCTGTTGTTACTGGCTCTCAAATCTTTTCAGTGTCAGTTTGGCTGCAGTAGCAACTGCTGAAGCTGGTAAGCTCCTTGGATGAGAAGAGGGAGGCAAAAAGAGTTAATTGTAGTTGGCCTGAGCTGCAGTTCCTGTCAGACTTTAGCTTGCCTAATGAGCCAAGTGCACTGTCATGTTGCTTTTTGTCAGCCACACTTAGGAGAATTAATGCAGTTATAAAAAAAGTTTATATTGCAGATTACGGTGTGAAATTTTAAACCAGTGGTATTTTTTTCTGTTTGTTCACATTTTAACCCTCTCGAGGCAGGCGTTGCCAATTTGCAACAGTTAAAAACTAACAACCTGATTACCCCACATACATATTCTATGAGTTTTTTTTACTCAGAAGTACCACTGCAGGACTTGGTTGTGCATTAGCAACAAAAAGTTTCATTTGAGCCTGAGAGGGTTAAAGATAGATGAACAAAAAGTGCTACAGACGTGCTGCTAGACTGATTTATTTGGTTTGAGGGGTTGTGACATCAGTAATGTAATTAGAAAATAGACTGCACTTGCACAGTAGTTCATTTTGTTGGTGAAATACAATTATGAATATATCCATTTTAATCCAGTTTATAAGTAACCCCCCAAACGTTCCAGGGCCTCCACCATTTCTGCTGAAAAGGATGTGTGCTTCCATTAATGTAATTTCCAGGTTTTTCCACCTGGACGGGAAAAACATGACCTTTATGGTTTTCCCTTCCAGAGACTGGATCACATCCTCATTTTCTTTAAAAGACACTGAAACGTTCCCAAGCAGACATAGGAGTATTACCTTTTTCTGTACTAAGACGTTCTTACTTACATACTGCCGACATTTGAATTCTCAAACATAACATTGCCTACATAACATTTACATTTGGGACAGCTGAGGTCCCAAATTGTAATTCTGGATGGCAATTGCAAAACCTTGTCCCAAACATCACTGTCTATTACAACATTTGAGCAAAATATACCAGGATGTTCTTAGCCGTGCAGGGAATTGAGGGTCGGGGGAGCAATCAAACACACATCACAGGTTCTGCAAACGTGTGTTCTGGTTGTTCAACAGGTGTTTGATAAATTGCTTGTATTGTCTCCCTTACTGTTGGATCATGTTGCACCTATGATTACAAGAACTGGAGTCACTTACTTGAGAAAAACACAATCTGAAGTCTGTTATATTTTCTCCACAGTGGCCTCTGTTCTGGTGTGTGTGTGTGTGTGTGTGTGTGTGTGTGTGTGTGTGTGTGTGTGTGTGTGTGTGTGTGTGTGTGTGTGTGTGTGTGTGTGTCAGGGGTAGAGTTTCATCCTCAGCCAGACAGTAACCAACAGAGTATGAGAGATTTCCTGAAATAGTTGCCTTTATTTCTCATTCCCTTTTTATTCTAAGTGTGATGCCTAATTCTCCTCTCCCTTCCTCTGTTCAAGTCACTGAGTTATGCTGTGCACTGTGGTGACTCACACCTGAGAGGAATTGCTAGGCTAGTTCCAGCTTTTGTCAGCAGTCCTTTATGCAGACAATAAGAAGAGCATCACTCTGATTAGGATTTATCCATTACGCCCCTGGGATAGCGCTCAGTTCTATGACCCACTGTGTGCACCTTCGCTAATCTAATATAAATTGCTGTTTCTCAGCAAGTACTCTTTGTGCGTGGGTTTTTTTTCATGTGTAGATGACATCACAGGCCATTTTCAGAGATCCTAGTTTTAACTGACCAAGGTTTTTATTTGATCACTTAAGGAAAATTTTGGGTTTCTTGTGCGACTAACAGGGACACAAACCTCATGTTATGCTTGGGGTTGGTACTATTTTCTCCTTTATTTGTCATCCTGGAGGAGCTGGACTAGTTACAGGATGTTATCAAAAACCAAACCTAAAGAAAAATCCATTTAGCAGAGGGTTTTGGAGAGGATAACTTAGTTGGTCTGTGGAAACCCCCGGTTTGGGGATTTCTCTTCCAGTGCTCCATTTGTCATGTTCATCTACACCAACGCAGGTTAAATTGATTCTCAGTGGTTTAAGCTTCCTCACTGGATAGTGTGGGCTCCCTGAAGATTAATGTGTTTTTACACTTTGCTGATCAAGTGCATTTAATGTCTGTTCATCTCATTTTTTTTCAGTAATCTACCGTGACAAATTGTGACAAAGTTCCCACCCACTGCATTTCTTTTATCTTCTGGAAGGCATCACCACTACTGAGTTGAAATCCATACAGCTACTCACTGAGTTTATTAGATTTTAAAAGAAACAATCAGTACTTTAAAAACTATGTTTCTGACTTTTTTCTTTAAGAAGTTGGAGAGCAGAGAAATTAGCTTCTATATGGACAGTGTGTGGAAAGCAGATGTTTATCTCCACTTTTTTAAATTGGACTAACATGACGAATAACTTGTAGCATGTTGAATTTTGGGTAATGTAGGTTTTGACAGAGAAGAAAAACGTGGATTAATGCATTGGATTTAACAGACGGTGAGCTTTTTTTAGTGGAGTAAGATGATCTAATAAGACTACAGTCTTTCAAATGTGGGAGGAAACCTGAGCATTAGTATTAAATTCATACAAGCATTTAAACACCACACATGCATGTCTTTGCCAGCAAGGTCATCAGAGGCAGATGCATTTAAGCTTTTTTATGATCCAAGCACTGCATCCATGTTCCCGCAAACACAATAGCCTCCTTCTCTTCCTAATGCAGCAGATGTTTAACTATGTTTTCCTTTTATATCTATTCCAGTTTTTTTTCTTAACAGCAAATAACACAGTCAGGTTGGCAAGTTTTTCCCCAGAGAAAACTCACAAATGTGTAGTGTTTATATTATGCTAGAAAGAATCTGTTGTGTAATGTCACTGCTTGCAGTAAGAATTCACAGGAGCCAATATATTTTACATACAATGTACCATATGTACGGTAATTTTTGAAAGTACATTTTGTGTTAGTGACTCACTATAATTTGTAGCAGTGCAGTAATTGCCAAGTTAAGAATCACCAGACTGTTGGCATGTTGTATGAAGCACCTCGAGTTACTTTTAATACTTTGATGAAGGAGCTAAAATAAAATTGAGTGTTTCTGGTTAAAAAAATAAATAAATAAAAGCAGTGCATCTCTTTTAGCGACAGGCTGAACATCGTATAAGTAACGAGTAGCAAACTGTGCAGATGGAATTTATGTGCATGTCACTGCCAGTACGCTTAAGCTCTGGAGACGAGAAGTACTGCAGTTTTCCTGGATTTATCACTGGAGACATTTCCAGCACCCGTCAGTGCTTCCCCTGTGAGAAAACAATGACGGACATCTTTGCAAATGGAAACATGAACAAAATGAAACAAATACAACAGCAGTGATAACACATTATAACGCATTTTATTTAAAATTCTAGATTCAACTGATTTTTGGTGTGACTTTGAATCCAGCCCTCACAGGGTGGGTGGTTTTGGTTTCCACTGAGCATTAATACGCCAGTAAAGATGTTATAATTTAATATTTCTTTCAAGATCTGATGTGTGAGTTAAATCATCCCTTAATTAATAATTGTGAGTATATGATGTGATTAATTGCTCAGTCTCATTCATTCTATCTTTTAACTCTTTTGTTAGTTTGAGTGTGTTCTGCAGCATACCAGAGCTGACAGGCTGATTTTTTTTTTACATCATGGATTAACTTAATGAGCAATACCTACACACCAGAAGTGTTTCTTTGGATTTCTGCTTGTGTGTGCAAAAAGTGTGTGCCTGTGTCTGTGAGTATAGATCCAGTACCATCGGTTCAATTAAAAATCCAATATAGCTCCCGGTGTGTATGTGCACTTTTGGTTCTCAGGGTCTGTGTCTTTGGGTTTGCAATTTTAGTGGAGCTCGTTTAAAAAGTGTTAGCTGCTAATGATCCTGTCAGAGCTGCTGTTTCTGTGCTAAACGACAGCCTGCGAGTAGAGAGTGGAAACTTGACAATGATAGGTAGTTACTTTGTAGTATATGGGAATACTACACTAATGATTGGGAGTCATTCAGTGTGGATATTTACAACATTTATTAGTGCACTGATGAGAAACCAAATCAAATGGAAGCACTAAAGGATTCAGAG
Source organism: Maylandia zebra (assembly GCF_041146795.1). Taxonomy (NCBI): domain Eukaryota; kingdom Metazoa; phylum Chordata; class Actinopteri; order Cichliformes; family Cichlidae; genus Maylandia; species Maylandia zebra. The sequence continues at coordinate 6,087,482 of NC_135177.1, read as the reverse complement.
GTACAAATGCAATAAGTAAAAGCAGTAAGCTGCAATGAATCCCCCCAGGAACATCACTGAGCTGTGAGGGTAGTCCAGGGGCCACAATCGATTAGGATCTTTTCATGTAATTTGGCCACAAGTCTCCAGCATCCTGAAATTACTCACTTTGAACAGAGACAGTATGAAGGAAACACGGCAGTCTGAGAGTCCTGGTCTGAGCTCAATGTTCCCTACATCTTCCTCACTGACTCACAGAACTGTGTATCATGAAGAGTGATGAGTAAATGTCCTTCAGAACTGAGTGAAAATGCTGGAGACATGCGTAACTTATCTGATTACCCGTAGTGTGTGGGAAGAGGCTTTTGCTCACAGCCCTATTCTCTCTATTCCACTATTACCCTGTGGTAAAAACCATCCCGGTTGCCCCCTCTCTTTATCTGATGCTTAATTTCTTTAATTAACGAAGAAAAAAAAACATACATTTGAAATGTGTAATTTTGTAATTTATGTTATATTTTTAGCTTGTAATTTGAGTTTTCCATAAAAAGGCGATGACAAGGCTTTAGATTTGAAAATCATATAGGAGAAACAGAAATACAATGTTAATAAGAATGAATAAGAAAACAGCAACAATGTTCATGATTGTACTGTTTCAGCTACAAAAATAAAAGGATCTTTTACTGCTTTTACATTTACAGTTAGAAATAGGCATTTATTGGAGATTATGTATGGGAATTTCAGGAGTGGGACCACGCCTCCAAACACCCTCCTTCCGGTTGTCATCTATATAGGTTCACCCAGTTCTGCAAGCTGTTCATTCTCGTTTACGTGCCCCACCCTCCCTCTCTCCTTGTTCTCAATTCTTTAACTTCTTCACTCCTATTTAGTACATGGGGATCTGCCAGGCCTGGGAGCCGTCGCCAGTCCCCTTCCAGCCCTTTCCCCAACCGCAGCTCAATTCATGTCCAAGCATTCACCTTTAACTACTAACCTAAAATGAGAACGTCGGCCCAGCTAGTGAATTTCAATTTACTGTGCTGTTGCTGAGGCAACCAGCACCATATAAGTTTAAGGTTCATTTTTCTTACATTTTACCATAAAGCATAAGTGTACAGTTACCATTAGCTTAAATTAAGCAGAATGTGAATCTGCCATTTCCTCATTTGCAGAAATAAAGTGGTGAAACATTTTTATGTTGCGCTCCAGCAGCACTGCACATGTGGCTCTATGCATTAGAGGCATTAGTTGTGTTTCATGCCAAGTTTTTTCTCTTTATGTTTTTAGGGGAGTTTAGAGTAGCAAGAAAATCCAAATTCAAAACTCAAAGACTAATTCCTGTGCCAGTTTGCAAATGTTTGCAAATATCTGGATATTTATGCAGTTAGAAAAGCTGAGATATTTTTTTGCTTGATTTGGTCAAATGCCTTTCGTGGTAAGTTGGCAATGCAGCCCGTGATCAGCACACCGTCACTGTGAATGATAACAAACATTAGAGGTAGGAATCATGACATTATCACTTCACTCACAATACTTTTTTCAACTGTAAATCACGTCTGTGCCCCAGTATTTGTGTTTCAGGTCCTGGATTAATATTCTTTGATTTAGTGTTATTCATGTTTTCCCTATTTGTCTCTGTGTGTTATATGCGTAGTTTCTAGTCTCTAGTTTTCTGCCTTCCCTGTGTTCCACGGTTAGTTCCTCTTGTCTCCATGTTTCATGTTCCCTCTGTTCCCCTAGTCATCGTGTCTCCATGTCACAGTGTCAAGTCTGCGTCTTTGTAAAAGTCTTATGTTTCCTTTTTTATTTTGATAGTTCCTTGTCCTCTGTTCGGTGTATTCAGTTTTGCTTCCTGTCTGATTAGTCCTGTGTTTTCCTCTGTGCGTTGTCGCGTCGTACTCCCTCATTGCTGTCGTTTTTCTCTGTCTTGCCTGAGATCTTCTGGTGCTGTGTTTTTCTAGTTTCCTAGTTTCCAGTGTCGGTTTTGTTTTTCTCTGTTGTAATATTCCGAGTTTTTGTCACAGCAAATAAAGCTGTCTTTTTCAGTTCGACCTTTTGTTTGGGTCCTAATCCTGCGTGCCACAGCTGTAATATGACAGGGAGACCTTCCTGCATCCTTCCTGTCTCTACTGCTGCTTGGTCTCCACAGTTGGTTGTGGTCACTTCAGGTTTCTGTGGCCATGTGGACTCTGTGTTGTGATGTTTGTACTCTGGTGATCTGGGTGATTTTGGTGGCAGTGGAAGTGTCCTCACTGCTGTCTGTTTCTGCTTGGTTCTTTATCCTTTTTTCGCTGTTTGGTTTCTGGCTTTCATTGTGATACATTTTGCTGCAGATTGGATAGTGAGGAATATCACAATGATGTCTTCACAAATTTGCAACAAAACCAAAAAACAATGTTGCATCAGAGGTATACTAGGTTATCTTACTTCAGTTTTTCTTAGTAACCAACACTGTTACTAAACCCTGCCATAATTTGGAGATAGTGTGTTATCAGTTTGTGACTGAATGGGGTCAGGTTAGCAATTACGTGCAGTCTGTTTCTGATAATACAGCAATTAACTGTGATGAACTGTCAAAAATCTCCATAGACAGAAATTCGCAATTAATTATTACATTTGCACTCAGTGACCTTCCTGTTCTTTAGGAGTATAACCAGAATACAACCAGCAGGGCAGCACGGTGGTTAGCACTGTTGCCGCACAGCAAGAAGATCCCGAGTTCAATTCCAACATCAGGCCGGGGTCTTTCTGTGTGGAGTTTGCATGTTCTCCCCGTGTTTGCGTGGGTTCTCTCCGAGTACTCCGGCTTCCTCCCACCGTCCAAAGACATGCAGCTTGTGGGGATAGGTTAATTGGAAAATCCAAATTGCCATTAGGTGTAAATGTGCGAGTGAATGTGAGGGCGAATGGTTGTCTGTCCCTGTGTGTTGGCCCTGCGACAGACTGGTGACCTGTCCAGGGTGTACCCCGCCTCTCGCCCTATGACAGCTGGGATAGGCTCCAGCGACCCTGAAAAGGAGAAGCGGAAGCGAATGGATGGATGGATGGACAACCAGCTGGCACCCAGTTGCTTCCAGTTCCCTTGTGCTAAATGGGACTTTGTCAAGCTAAGTGTGTCAGGTGGTTTTTTGGTTGAGCTGATTTATAGTAAGTTTGCTCGCCTAACATTATCTCGATATTTAGTGTCCCTGTTTCGGTACATGCAAAACATACTAAAATACTAAAAATTAAATACTATGCTCTATCAGTTAATTCTCACAACCCTAATGAACATAAGGTGACAGTATACTCGGTATACTCGGTCTCGGTAAATCGACTGACTCAAACACACTGTCCTTTATTCTGTGCCTTTAAGCATTTTCTACCTACCGCGCACAGAGACACTATGACAGCTGCGTCTGGAGCATTTTGGGTTTCAGTGCCTTGCCCAAGGACACTTTGAATGTGCCAGGGATTGAACACACATTTCAATTGGGTTGAGAGGAGCCTTTTATCAGTGGCTGTCTTGGAACTCAACAGGCCTTTTTTTAATGAGGCTGCAACACTGACAGTAAAGATAAATGTAACATTTACCCCCTCATTATTCTCAACTGCCATCTGGCTCTTAAAACAAACAGTTTGATAAGCCAGTAAGTTTGCCTGCTGGTGACATTAGACATTAAATAAAGGTTCAGTGTATTGTACCTGTTGTTTCAATTGAAAGTGTTTTGTTCATTGAGTCAAGGGCATGCTAGTCAGCTAGATGTTTAAGTGCTGCAGGTGCATGTGGACCTGTGAACCTGCAAGGAACGAGAGCTATTGCTGTTTGCTAATCTTAGCCATACTGGTTTACAGAATGTGATTAATGGTTCGTAACGGCTAACAATAAATGTTTATATAGATAATGTGTGACATTTTCAGCTCTCTTTTCACAACACAGAACCAAATGAAATGTTTTACTTTAAGAGCTTAAGAAAATGTCTCGTGACTACAGATACAGTACTGGTGCATTGGTGACTTGCAGTATACATTTACAAGGTACTGGCTACATTTCTGTTTGTTTACTGTTTGATTAAGAAGGTGGGATTCAGTTGGCCATATCTTGGTATGTTTACACACACACTTCAAAGCAACGACTGCAAATAAAGCCTGGCTCCTTAGATTAGAGCTGCCCACAGTAATCCTGTTTACACCACTGGAAGTACGCTTGAGATTATCCAGAGAAAATTATGTTTCTACTAAATTAAAGGAAAAAAGCATGCTTTTGACAGCTTTGATGGTGCTCAGGGTGACAATAAATGTGAAATCTGGGTAATTGTTCTAGGCTGGAGTTGGATTTGCAGTTTGTGTGCCAAGATTTTTAGACTGGTGGAGTTAAGGATCATACATTCAAAAACACCTACACATACTGACACTGACCTTACTTATGTTCACTTAATGAAGACATCTGCTAGCAATACAGTTGTCCAGACTCACTAGCCAGTTAAGTGTGCATCTTGCTAGTGCTGGGTTGGACCCAGTTTTGCATTGAGAACCGTCTTAATGCTTCATAGCACAGATTCGACAAAGTGCTGAAAACACTCGTCAGAGATTTTGGTCCTTACAGACCTGAACAGCATCACACACTTGCTGCAGATTTGGAAAATCTCTTTTTCAGTCTATTCTCTGTAAATCATAGAGACGATTATACTGGAAAATCTGGGAGGACCAGCAGTTCCTGATATACTCAGAACACCCATGCCACATTCAAAGTCACTAAATCACTTTTCTTCCTCAGTCTTGACCATACTTACATGCCTAAATGGATTGATTTCCTGCCATGTGAGTGGCTTTTTAGATATTGTGTTAACGACGCAAGTAACAAATTGCCTGGTTAGTGTTTTTAAAGGTATTTTTCCCAAAGGGCGGTGGGATCTATGATTGTTACTAGAATTTTCAATTTGTATTTTAAATACCGTTACAAATACAAAAAAATACAAACAATTATGTTATGCAAACAAAGTTTTTTGCAGCTGTTTACCTAAAAATGCAGCAAAGGCGGTTTTTTTAAATAAACATTTCAAACTATTTACAGAACAATCAGCTGTTCTGCATCAAATTTGATGCCACACAAATTATTTGTGCCACTCCAAAAAAAAAATTTCTGTCCACTATGAGATAAAGGAGAACATCAGCCTGATACCTGCAGGCCTGACACCAGGAGATGTATCACTCCTGTAACACCTGTAACATTCAGCAGTCGCCTCATTGTTCTGACACACACAACAAAACTACTGACTACACACTAACTACACAAGATTTGCGCTAAACGTCGCAAATCTCTCACATCTCAAAACACCGCCGTCACTCCTAAAACTTCCCCCTTCCTAAACAATTGGTCATGTTGGCCATGTTGTCATATCATTTTTTGATTGGTCGACATGGTACATTTTTCGACCAATAGGAAAGGGTGGTTTTTTTTGGTTTTGGTTTTGCTCACAGGCTTTCGAGCGTTTTCCTTATAAAACGCAGTTTTTACCGTTTTTTCCCGCAGTAAATATAAACAACGATAGGATTCAGGAAGAAAACCAAACATTGCAGATATTTTTATCATAACTCTGGTTTTACGTGGCTTATCAACACAATTTAAAAACTGGTGTGAAGTCCACACTTGTTCCATCTGTCCTGCTCACGTCTCCAATGGTTGTACACGTTGTCATTAACATGGCTTCACTCCACATCAGCCACGCTGTCATAGCCTGTCAACGACGTTGATTAGCTGCGTATATACGAATGTGAATCGCATCATTGGATGGACTATGGGATAAGGTGGCATCATTCTAAACACATACGGGAGCAGCCAGTCACTCACTGACTAACACTGCAAAACAGAATTGTTAAAGTTTTAATTTTAATTTCAATTCAGGTTAGTTTTTTTTTTGTGCACAATGCAGATTTTCTGTGCGCAGAGACCGTGCCAGCAGTGCGCAATTGCGCACGCGCACAGCTTAGAGGGAACATTGGGTGCTGTGCTTCTGGTGACTGGCTCCATACTTTGCTGATCAAACAGAGTTGGTAAGATAGGCTGTTTCTCTCTAGTTGATGTTAGACTTTTCTCAGCTTCAGACTAGAGCCCTAGTTTCGCTGGACGATAAGTTATACTATTTTAACTCAAACACACAGCTTGATGCTGCTCCAGGTCAGTCGGATCCTTGACAGAGTTGGTCCCAACTCTGTCAACAAGAGCTCAAACTGCCAGCTGGCATCCTGAAATATGTACAAAAGTGGTCGTGACACAGCTTCAACTTCTGGATCAAACCATGAAACTCTCCCTGCTGCTGGTTGCTCGTGAGAACTGGATGAACCCAGAATCTCCATTTCTTTCTTTTCTTGTTTAGAAACATCAGGAATAGCTCATCATCATTTGATGCTGACTTAATTTTTTCACAGTGTGTTTTTTGAGGAGAGATTTTCTGCAGAAGCGCTTTCAGTATACATACACGACAAGTTCATATCCAAGAAATTCTGAATTTTCTGTTGCTTTTTCACAGCGTTTTAGTTGCAGGACTGATAAGATTTGCTGCCTCATGGCAACCATAATGTTATTGTTTTATTATGAGCCATAGCCTTTAGCTTATGATAAGACACAGCACTGAGAAGGTGACATGAAAAGAATGCTATTTGATAAAGTTATTTTCAACTACTCATCCTTTGCAGGATGAGCTAGCTGACACCACTCTTCAGTACCTTGTGACTGTTGTGCAAATGCTAATAGTTGGGTGGCTAACACTGACGCGCACAGTGAGGCTAACATTTATGATAAGTGTTCAATACTTGAGGGGAGGGGCTGTGTGTCAACCGGAGTAGGCAAAGATGATTCTGTTGCCATTAGTACTGTTACAAATGAGTATCTAATCCCACAGTAATTTTTAATATTGATTAGTATCAATATTATAAGTTTTGTCTTATGTTATGTCCTCCAAGCAGAAGCAATACAAGAACGCAACACTAATGGCTAGAAAAGAAACTAAACTGTTTGCCTAATACAGACCAAGGGACAAAATATTCCCTGTGGTTTCATGTATGATGGGAAATAATAAACATGCACATTACGCAGAAGAAACAAAACAGCATACATCTGCAAACCACAGCTGTCGGATTTGCCTAAGAATTCTTATATTTTTTACTTCTTTTCTAGCGTCATCATTAGCTGACAGTTGTCTGTGCATAAACGGGTATAAACAGGAACTTCTTAGAATTAAACCTGCACGATTTTATTTGCAGCAATTCTACAAATCTGCCTGTATGTTAGTGCTAGAATGCAGGAGAGAGAAATATATCAAAGATAACGTTCTGTGGACAGGATTAACTGAACATGACATCTGTTGAAGAACAGGTGGTGATTTTAAGTTGTAATTATTCCTCTAGCAGTTCTGAAAACCAGCTCACAGATGTACTACACAGTAAATTATTAAGCGCCCAGTTAGGCGAGGTAATATTAGATACCTCTGTTTTTTCATACCTTGACATTTTTCACTGAGGTGTATCGCAGCGTTTGTAAAAACGAAAAGAAAAAGAACAGAAAGGTGCAGAGCAGCTGGTGATGGAAGGCACTCATGCAATGAATGTGAACAAACAAACAAGTTAATGTCTGATTTAACTTTGCTTCCCTCACTACAAACTAGAAACACTCATTTGGATGCCTGTAGTCCATGTTGTCTTGACAGCTGTCCACCCTTCTGGGCTAATAAAAGCATTAGGATACTAGCTACAGTGGTTTCTTTGTACTAGACCAGTTGGTTAGTCTAACGTATTGTTTAAGTAAGTATTATGTAGGGAATCCTAACCTTATTCCACAGATTCCTACAGGACGACTTGATGACATTACTGAGTCCACTGCAGCAGCAAAGGGTTACTCTCTTTAACTAGGCGATGCTCATGTTATCAGTTATCAGTGGGACTAAACCCACAACATTTGCAAACAGTTCTCTAGTTCGACATTGTTTTCTACTTCTTGTCTCCATCTTTCAAAGCTCACTGAAATTAACTGGCTGTTTACTACTACATATCACATATGGTATCTTCATGCAGTGCATAGGGTCACACGACTGAATTCAGAGACATTATAGAAGAGGGACATGGCACTCAAATACAAATGAATAAAAATATATATGCAAATGACACAATGGGAAAGATGGTGTGCACCTGTTCATCTATTCATAACAAATGGAGGGTGCTACGTTACTGTAGTAAAATGTTGAGCATTTACTTTTATTTGGGTCATTTATATCATCCATCCATCCATTCGCTTCCGCTCATCCTTTTCAGGGGGCGCTGGAGCCTATCCCAGCTGTCATAGGGCAAGAGGCAGGGTACACCCTGGACAGGTTGTCAGTCTGTCATAGGGCCAACACACAGAGACAGACAACCATTCGCACTCACATTCACTCCCGCATTCACACCTATGGGCAATTTGGATTAATCAATTAACCTAGCCCCACAAACCCCTACATTTATATCTGCAGAAATTTAAAAAAAAAAAATAGAAAAAAACAGAAAATAACCAAGAGGGTGTAAGTTGAAGCTACAGCTTATATAACACCAACCTGATGCAAGAAACTCAACGTATAAGGAAAATTAGAACAGTGACAGTTTTAATCTCCCACTTAAAAAAGGAATCACGACAGAGAAGAAAAAGAAAGAAAAGGTAGACCGTTCACGTCAAACCCAGCTATAGATGAACTCTTTGTATACAGAGCGTCTTCACACTGAATATTTAACACAGTACTGAATAATTACGTTCAGTTCTTTTCATGTCACCTTCTCGGTGTCAGGCTTGTCGCGACATGCACTGCTTGCACTGTGGCGACTGCACCCTGCCGCTAATTTTACAACGTCCAATAGTCATTTGGACCTGCTTCGTTCTGTCCACACTCTCAGATGGAATGTGTATCTAACACCCATCTACAGTGTGTGTGTGGGATGGAATATGAATAACCCATGAGGCTGCTCTCTCCCCCTCTAGATGTCAATCCCTGTAATAGGGCCAAGCTCTAATAGCCTCCTATTGATTTGCTGAGAGCCGATGAGGGCGCCTCTGAACACTTGTTTCTACCTTCTCCCTTAACACCTCCCTTGACTCTGATAGCAGGGAACCAAACACCAAAGGCGCAGGAAGAATAGTGTGAAGGACACATATTCTCACACACATACAATGGCAGTGAAGAACACCCTGGGTAGGATAAGGGAACTGAGGCTAAGGTAACAATTTGAGTGTAGGTTTAAAAAATGAAAGGTACACTGTTTCAGACTGCTACCTAGCTGTTTGTGCTACAGCTGCAAGGAAAGAAATCGACCAAAGCTTAGCACGCTCAGCATGTTTCTGATGGGCTCGGATTATATTCTGAAATCGTTTCACAGTGTGATCAAACCAGCCTGAAGCCAGTCACTCAAGTCTGATACCCAGAGAGCAGTCCTTGCTGAAGATAAACAGCTTGGTGATTTTCTTATTTTCTGAGATTTATTAAAATGTGAACATAGATTTTAATGACATGAGGTTAAAATTTTGGGTTGTCTGTCTATTCAGTTTGTGGAAATGTTGAGTTCTCCTCAAGCTGGCACTAAAGAAAATTGTGTGAATCTTCAGCACCAGCGTAAGCTTTCACCACTTCCAAAAAAGGGGTTGTCCCCTCTCCACCACCTTTTAAAGGGCTTTGATTCCGTAAATGCACCTCAAGGAGAGAGGTGGCTTATGGAAGACCTTACGAGTGAAGTAACACCAGTTTGTTCTAGCCTTTTTTATTAATTATTGTGAGATGCAAATTTGTCTCAGTACAGCAATCTAACCTCTTTACCAGCACTGAACTGCAGATTATTTTCCTCCAACAGAAGGAGACATTTTGCAATAGAGATCCAATATCTGATTTACCAATTGACGACTTAGATCTAAACTTTAAATTTTCAGTTACTGCCTTTATGCTTGCTCCTTTTCTGTAGTGCTAGCTAGATGCTAACTTAGCCTTACTTACCATAACTTATGAACATTTGCACTCATTCCAGTGTCGTGCCAATTTAAAAAAAATATTATATGGTTTTGCGGCTTTCATCTTAGTCATCTCTGAAATAATAACTCTCCCTAAATATACTGAACAAGTCTGTTTTGAAAATGTTATAATAATGATGGGTTGGATTTATATAGCGCTTTTCAAGGCACCTAAAGTGCTTTACAATGCCACTATTCATTCACACACTGGTGGAGGCAAGCTACGGTTGTAGCCACAGCTGCCCTGGGGCAGACTGACAGAAGCGAGGCTGCCATATCGTGCCATCGACCCCTCTGGCCATCACCAGTAGGCGGTAGGGTAAAGTGTCTTGCCCAAGGACACAACGACCAGGACAGAGAGCCCGGGGATCGAACCAGCGACCTTCCGGTTACAGATACGCTTCCCAACCCCCTGAGCCACGGTCGCCCATGGTTACTTGTTAAGAGTAGAAAGTATAAAGATAGTGTAGAAAAAAGTCAAAAAAAATAAATATTCAAGGTATGTGTACTTCCCACCTCTGGTGATGTATAAACTTCACTGTGTTTTTATTGTAGTGTTATTGGTGTGACTCAGATAATGTTATAGGACACTTACATATATTATTTGTATATCGTTCGTATGGTATTTTGGTACCTGTAGTTCATTTACTCTTGTCCGAATCAGTTGATGAGTTTGTAAACTTGTCAGCTTGTTTGTAACTTGTTTTCACACAGAGTTTGTTTTCACATAAACTCCGAGCGAACCAAAATATGTTCAGTCCGCTCAATGGCCAGATGTGTCTGGTAGTTGGTTCAAATTGAGGTCGGATAATGTTCATAACAGAAACGAACCGATCTGGAGTTTGTTTGGAGCTTACAGCACCACCTCCTCCCAGGGGTCTTGGTGCGTTTGTTTTGGTCTGCACCCAAGTGTAATTACTGTGTTCACACCCGCACATATTAATCACAGCAAGGGGGGAAGACCAGAATTCGATTTAAATGGGCTAAACGGGGGTTTGACAACACCCTCAAAAATCTAATAGACAGTATTTAATAAGTGTAAACGAAGAAATCATAATAACCCCATGCAAGAGATAATGAACACATTTAAGAATAATGGTCTCTTTTAGTTTTTAGGCCATAACAGCAATAGCTCTTTAACAGGTGGGTACAAATGCCTTCCAGGTGAAGTTTATCAGGTCGACCAACTGAGAAGAGACCCTGTGACAGACCCAGGACATGTTGGAGAGGCTATGCGTCTACTGGGGGCTACCAGGAGAGGGATGTAGCTCTGCTTATACTCCTACCCCATGATGAGTAATGCAGAAAAAAGTAATACCCACCTTGAGACATTTTCTTTTTCAATCCAAACCTTCAGACTACTCATTCCCCAGTCTGGAAATCTTGATGCAACTTTTATCACACTAGGTTCCCCTTTGATTCTTAAGATACAACTAGTTATTCAAAATGCATTTCCTGGCCTTCACTCTATCACATTTGAATTTGTTATTTACAATCCAATATAACTTTCATGGTGTCTAATCTGTTCTCTGCTCTGAGTGACTGATGATGCATGTAACAGCATTATGCATAGCCTTTTTTTCAATTAGCAATTATAAACCTGTGCAGTCATTTTAAGAACAAATGATATGGTAATTCATGCGCATAGATTTCCTCATCCATTTTTTACTACAATGACCCCAATGCACTGCGCAAATGTGCTCGATAAGTTTCATAGCAGTTGAGCATGTAATAGGCAGAAAGCTGGCTTTAAAATAATCTTAGTGCTAATTTTCCTCCTCTGCATATACTTTATTTGCAAAGTACTTTGTTACAAATACATTACTGAGCAATATAATCAAGATTTCTCTCTAGTAAGACTCAGCCTGTGGATGAAGTCCACCATCTGGAGCAGCAGTTGGCTGTAGTCCCTCTTGACTGCAGCACTTGTGATCTTGGCATAATGGTGCATGAAACAGTTCTCCACCTGTTGCAGGTTCCAGTTAGAGTGGCCCTCCAGCTGTCAACAGCTGCAGTACAAGAACTGTGGAGCTGGAGTTTATCTCACAGCTGGTTAGCTGGTTAGACTCAAGCTAGCACAAAGTGAGAGACTATTAACACTGAACAGAGCTTAAGAGCAGAAGCCACTAACAGGGAAGCCTGATGACCACCGCAGGGGTGAAGATGAGCTGGTGAAACCCACCGTTGTCAACTCCAAAAAAAAACATGGCAACAAAAAAATAGAAAACACCCTTGCCTTGACACAACCACAATGGCTGCACCCTGCAAACGGACCACTAAAAAACCGCTGTGATTCCTGGACAGACCTCTTTTCATTATATATGAGGCGAACCTAGACAATCTTAGGAAGGTGGTTTTAATGTTATGCTTGTACATTGTATCTCCACAGGGTGCCAAATAGTAAATAGCATAGAAGAAATACATATATTGAAATTATTTTTGAAAAGCAGTCTGCTCCCTGGGATTCTGCTTTGAAACATTTTGATTGTGTGCAAAAAATGCTAAGTGCTCTCCTGATAATTTAGCATTCATATTTTTGCCATCCAGCCTATCTGAAAAACTATTAGATGGACTTCCATGAGATTCGGTTTCTTAGTGTTTCGACCATATTCAATTCAATTCAATTCAATTTTATTTATATAGCGCCAAATCACAACAACAGTCACCTCAAGGTGCTTTATATTGCAAGGTACACCCTGCAATAATACATACAGAGAAAAACCCAACAGCCATATGACCCCCTATGAGCAAGCACTTTTGCAACAGTGGGAAGGAAAAACTCCCTTTTAACAGGAAGAAACCTCCGGCAGAACCAGGCTCAGGGAGGGGCGGGGCCATCTGCTGCGACCGGCTGAGGTGAGGGAAGGAAGACAGCATAGAATATGCACAGAATTATGAAGTCTGCTTAGTATTAATATGTAGTTGGAGTTGTGAAACCATAATAAGTGGATTGAAAGCAGAGGAAAGAGCAACACCTACACAAAGTCTGATTTCATTAGAGTGAAAAAAGTAAGGAGCAATACACGCTGCCCACACTGAGACTGAACGCTGAAAAGTTGAAAGAAGAAAGATAGACATGGCACCAGAGGAAAGTGTTAATGGGGATAAATGGAAAATAAGGTCTGATTGCCATGTTAAATAGGTTGCTGAACACGTGATAATGCAGTGTATTACTCTGTTCCAAATGGACACACGCAGTGGAAAAATAGATTTGAGTAAATCATACTCCCCAGATGCACTTTACAATTTGTTCCACTTTAATATTGTGTTGACTCTGACCGCAGAAAGCTGTCTCACTCTGAGGCTTGCTGGTGTTCAGTGGCAGTGTAAGTCAATATTGGCTTAGTCTCCACAAAGCTGCTGGACTGTGCTCAAAATCACTATATTCCAGTGTGGGAGTGAAATGTGGCAACGGGGTGAGAAGTCTCCTCAAAGAAGCACACAAGTGAGAAGAAACAGCAGAGGTGCATCTTTAGTACACAACAAAACACACAATCACCTCTCACACATTCTCACCTACTGTTGACTTGAGGGCAATAGGGTCATGTGAGTCATACACCCTTGAACACGTACACAAACCTTCCTTACTACATATACACACAAACCCTTGCAGTTGACCTGAAGGCAGATCTCATCAAGGTTGTATCTGTTTGTTTCTCACTCTGTCAATCTCTGCCTTCAACACCAGGGAGTAAATTACACTCTTACACTGAGCTTTCTCTCATATTGTTAATCATTTTACCAGCTGCAGAATGGGAGAGTTGACTACAGGTTCTCATTTTTGAAATCTGAAAAATGTAGATTTATTGCATGGATACTGCATGGATTGGTTTAAGCTCCAATGACCTGGAGCCTAAACCGCTCATTGGAGCAAGTGGTTGCTACCAGTTGGCAACCACTTGCCAACTGGTAACCACCCCACTACCAGTTGGCAAGTGGTTGCTTGTTATTGCGGCGCCTTTTGAAAGAAGTTGGTTTCAGCACTAACGCATAACTTTCACACTGAAAGATAAGATAAGATAAGGTAAAACTTTATTAATCCCTCAGGTGGGTTCCTCTGGGAAATTCGGTAAGGCAAGTAGGCAAGTAATATCTGTTTCAGGTTTTTTCATCACACTTTTTGCCCTTTAGTTAGCTAGTGATTGTCTTCCATACTAATTGCAACCACAGCAATCTGCTAGCAATTGAAGCAAACACAAGGAGATGTGGCACCCTCTTTATGACTGATTTCACCTGTGTACAGCCAGCAGCTACTTGCCAACACACTGGAGAAAATACATTTTTCCCTACCAACAAGAGGTTGCCAGGAGGTCCCTGACTTATCTCTGTGTCCGTGGGATTGAGACCTTAGGTACATATGTCTCTTATCTAGTACTTTATATCACATTAATGCCATGAAACAGATTTAAAACTAACTTTTGACCCTCTGTGGATTAGAGAATAATATATTCAAACTTATCCTCCCAATTCAGTCAATAAAAATATATACTGTACAATCATTCCATCCTGGAAAAAGAGAAGTTCAAAGAAAGAAATAAAAGCCCAAAATTGCAGTAACATTCATGCCCATGATGAGTGGATGTAAACTACTGACCACAACTATGTAGTGGGGTTGGAGGTTCAGTCCTTAATCTCTCTGCGTGGTCAGATGTTCTTAGTAAAGACACTGAATCCCCCAAGGTTGCAACTGATAGCAGCCACTGTGGAAGGGAGCTCCACAGCCACTGGTGTGTTTGAATGTGTAAATGAGAAACACACTCTAAAGCACTTATCTGGCCAAGATTAAAAGGCGTTAAAGTCCACATTATTTAAAATTTCATGAAGGATGTCATCCCTGATCTTGCTAGGCTTAGATTACAGGAAGTAAAAGAGACTTGGCAGCAGGTAAAAAATAGCCAAGAGAACCTTTTGTTCCATGGAAAGTTCCATGATCACTTGAGTAAATTGCCCAGTTACCTCAGCTATTTGAGTTAAATATAGGACTTAGAATATCAGGTCACAGGCAGTTCTCACAGTAGTTGCACCGTTTTTTCACACTGAAATGTAAAAGCTGTGTTCAAATACTTTGCTGCATAGAAATAGAATGAACTTCAAAATATATGAAACCACATTCTCTCGTTTCACTAGAACATTAAAAGGTTCTATTAATTCATCTGCAGTCGCACTTGTACATGCTTTCATTTTTCAATATGTATGGTTTCAATGACTATATCTTATATACAACTGTGCACAGACGTGCTTGTTTGGAGTGCAGTCCTGTCCTGTATACATGTAACATGACGTTATCTGCAACTATTCTTTTTCAGTTGTGTTAAATCCATTGTCTGAAGTCAACACAACAGAAGTATAATACCAAACACTGGCCTGGTATGTCAGTAGAATTGAAATTCACTTAAACAGCTGTCACATTAGGTTGGACATTTCCCAAATATCAGGCATAGTCTGAGTTGTTCATAACACCAAATGTGTTTGCATATTTTTTGGCAGCGATCACTGAGTATGCGGTGTAGAATATTCATGTCTCATAACCAAAGCTATGAATTTCACTTTTAGCCCTAATCAGTACTTCTCTTGTTTTGAACACAGATACTAAATGTGAGTCTATTTTTTTTTAACTCCATGAGATTATCTGTCAGGCCAGCAGCCAGAAGCAGATAAGTGACTGGGGTGATGAGCAAGCAGGACTAACCCAAAGCTCCATGTCTTTTCCTTTGTAAGCATTGATCTTTATTCCAAATCATTTGGCCAAAAACAGTAAGATGTAAAATAACAGACTATAAGGAGAGCAGAATGAAGTCAGAGATTCTTCTTTTATATGCGTTATTTGAACTATTTTTTTTTTGCTCTCATACTGTTTAGAGATCTACTCCATAGTAATCATAGTACCAAACAGAGATGGGCAGTAACGCGTTACTGTAATCTGATTACTTTTTTCAAGTAACAAGTAAAGTAAGGGATTACTATTGCAAAAACGGTAATTAGATTACCGTTACTTTCTCGTAGGAACGCTGCGTTACTGCGTTACTAAAACTGTGATTTATTTTGCGAGAATGTCTCATGACAGTGACGTAAGCGAGTGCGACGTATGTGACAACAGCTGTGTGCAGATCAACAATGGATCATATATCGAGTGCGGGAGAGAGTATGACCGTGCAGCGTTTAAAGCGTGGAAGTACTGACCTTACTTTGAGTTTGATTCCATAAAAAGTGACAAAAACATTAGCGTCCATTAGCATGGTGCGTGGGAAGAAAACTTCTTTTTACAGCGAAAAAACCCCTAAACTTCCAAGCAAGCACCGAGTGCGCAACGACGTAATGGGAAATTCACAGAGAAACTCGCGGATTCTTCAACTGACCGCTGCGGCACACCTGCACCAGGGTAAACCTCCGCCTACCCTGCTCCTGCTATACAGGTGAAAATAGAGCAAAAGGACCGCTAGTCTTTGATTTTATTTATTTTCTGCTGTGTTTTACTTGCATCTATTTGAAAGAGTGAGTGTAAACACACAAAAAAAATATTTTATGTGCTGGAATGTGCAGAAAATAGGTTTGAATATTAAACAAATTTCTTCCAGTCAGAGAATGTATAATTACATTTTTGCTTGATGCATAAAGTTAAAAGATTAAAACTAATAAAACAAGTTTTAAAAAGAGACTTTTCCATTTGATTACATTTTGTATGATGGATTATGTAGAAAAAGTAGAATTGGGCTGAAAGATCTATTGCTTTATCACCTATTCAGGTTGTAAATCGTGTTTTTAAAAAGTAACTAAGTAACTAAGTAATTAATTACTTTTGAAAATAAGTAATCAGTAAAGTAACGGGATTACTTTTTTGGGGAAGTAATCAGTAATTAGTTACTGATTACTTTTTTCAAGTAACTTGACCAACACTGGTACCAAATGCTTTGGGCTTTTAATAAAGATTTTAGTACTGGTTTGGTTTTATTACTGGTTACTTCCTCCCTACCATTGCTAGATGTTGCTCATAGGGTCTATATCTTACAGTATAAAGTGACCTGAGAAAGCTGTTGTTCGATACCGGTGCTGTAACTAAATTGAACTGAAAAAGAATTCTTAACAAATTAGTAAACATTGTAATTTCAATTGTTTGTAACCAGTAAATAACTGTTAGCAGAGTTTTATTCACTATCAATTAATAATCATTCAATTGTGTTACATTAAATCTGATATTGATAATTCTACAGCTAAAGCCTCCACTCAGTGTTAATTTACTGTGTCATAAAAAAATATGTATTTGTTTAAATCATATTTTATTTGATAAATTACAATTAAAAGATCAAAGTGGAAATTTGCATGTATTACACAGTGCCCTTGTATTAATTCCTGAATTACAAATCACTTGTCTTGAATCACTGCAATATTTAATATGTTTAAATATTAAATATTATTCTATATAGTTTTCATCCTAAAAAAAACTATATTAGTGCGACTGTTTGTATTTCTGTCTTAGCCAAGCTTCATTATTGCAGCACTAAGTCTGAGGGGCACTCTTGGAGCAACTATTTTAGAGACGTGCTTCCTTTGCATACACTCGACCTTTCTACTGAGTATCACAAAGTGCAGCCTGGTAGCTTTTGCACAAACATGTTGACAGACAAACAGAAAGGCAAACAAATGCCCCTGAAAACTTTCTGCCGATGCATGTCCGCATAACAGCAGTTTGAGAATTCTTGCATTGCTAACTTTCTGCTAATTTACAGATCAAGGCTCTGCAGCAGAGGTCAGTTAGTAACCTCTAGGTCAATTAATATCATTGCATGTTCTTTGTTTTGCAGGTAAACGACCGGCTGGACAGGTACTGCTGTGGATTCATACCTGATCCCGCAGAACTCTGCGTGGAGAACCGGCTTTATGGAAAGTGTGCCAACACCAAAGACCTGCTGCTGGTTCACATCCTGGTACGTATCACAGCCTGCCCTAATGCTTTTTCATCCTGTCTAGTCGCTGCAGACAGTAGACCCTTACGTTTCCTCTTTGTTCCATTATCAAAGTAATTTATGTCCCGAGACACTACAAGGCAAACATTAATCAGTTATCTTCAGTCAGCAGACCACTTCACTGGTCACTGTTTGATGGATGTGATAGCAAACAATGCTTTTCTCTTGCCATTCTAAATTGTTATTTAATCAAAAAAATATTTAAGTGTCGGTTTTCTGTTGTTGCCAGATCATTATTCATTATATCAGTGGGAATGTACTGAATAAAAACCACCTTGGCTCCCCAGTTTTCGTTACACAACAATTTGTTGCTGTCATTCTTCCGTGGAAAGACAATGGTTCTATATTTAAATGATACAGCAGGAGTGGATATTAAACTCTCCGAGTGTTGATGTATGTGTATTCACAGACAGAAAATGAGTTCAGAGCCTGGCAGATGTTACCGAGCTGGAGCTGATTATGCTGCATGTGCTTCATATTGTTTATAAGAATAGATAAAAGCTCACAGCATTTCCTGCAGGAAACAAGCTCTGCAGAGAGAGTCTTGACACATCTTAGCAGCACAAAAGAAGCAACGTTAGGTACATTGGAACTTCACAGAAATTTAGACTCTTGAACAATATAAAGACAATAAAAACACCATGACGGCCCGTCAGTCCAAGTTAGTCCAGGTGTGTTGTTTTTGTACAAGCAGTCGGGTTGTGTGCTTTTGTGCTTTCTCTGGGTTAGCTGAACATCTTTGCACGCTCCGAGTGACACACAGCAGTCTGTTTCTAACATCTGTTTGTTTGTACGTCTGATACAGTGGAGGGGTTTCTGGGCTGCATGTTCTCAAGTTGCAGTCAGACAGTTCTGTGACATAAAAAAGTGAAACATACCACGTTTGTATTTGGCCAGTCTCCCTTTTTTATGAACCCTTGGGCAGCACTGTTGATATTTTAAGATTACAGGTGCACAACTGCACTTTCATCTCAAACACCAACTTCTATGTCAAGCCAACTTGACCTTCATTATCAGGGATAATCGCTGGTGATGAAATCTACATCTGCAGGTATGACCTAACAAGGGAATCGTCATTTAAAGGGGCCAAGACACCAGGAGCATGCATGTCATTTTCTTTACAGGTCACAGGATTGTGCACTTGTTCTTCCTGTGGAGTCTGAGGGAGAATGGTCAGGCTGCCTGTGTATGATCAATACTAAAAAAATCAACATGAGCACAAAAGCTGAAATGGTAAATGGACTGATTCTTATATAGCGCTTTTCTACTCTCCCGGAGTATTCAAAGCGCTCTATACAACATGCCACATTCACCCAATCACACCGAATCTCACAAGCACTTTCTCTAATCCGAGTGCTTTCTAATGACATTTACACACAGTCATACTCTCTTGGATGCATCGGAGAGCAACTTGGGTTTAGTATCTTGCCCAAGGATACTTGACATGCAGGCTGGAGAAGCCAGGGATCAAACCACCAACCTTCCGATCAGTTGGTGACCTGCTCTACCTCCTGAGCTACAGCCACCCCAACCCCATCATTTTGGAATTAAGTGGATTCTTAATTCCAAAATGATGTTCCATGTAAATGGTAAATGGCCTGCATTTGTATAGCGCTTTTCTAGTCCATAGGACCCCAAAGTGACTGGAGAAGGCAGATTGTGTTTCAGCTTTCTCGGGTGTGCGCTGTGCTCCTGACAGTGATCATGTTCACTGCAGAGATTTCACACACATAAGCTAAATGAGAGCTATCACCACGATCAATCACTTTGACGCTCTGTTCTGAAATTCTTTAATTCCCGGTGATGCTATCCTGGATATTAACCACTCATGATCTTCCTTAATGTGATGAGGAAGACTCACTACATTCATATTTGGGAAAGGTGCCCCAGACTTTTTCCTCATCCTGCCACATGCTGTCATTATCCTGTTAGCTGCTGTGAGCTACTCACCGTGAGTGTCGGTGTCAACAGTCCGACCCTCTGCTACGTTCTCCAGGAGTGTGGAAGTTGATTGTGAAACACTGAGCGGACGTTGAAATTTAATTTGGCTCACTGATACTGAAGTAACACTGCTGACATGAATGTTTATCATAAAATTAATGTTTTTCACGAAGTCTGCAAACCCAGTGCCAAAAGAGTTGGCACACTGTATAAAATGTCAGTAAAGAAAGAATGCAATGATAGAACATACAAAATATATCAGATGTTTGAAATATTTTCTCATTGTGAATTTAATGAAAGGAACACATCAGCCGGAGGAACATTTTGCACATAAGTCAGTAAGATAGGCAGCTGGTCAGTAATGTGATGGGCATAAAAAAGACTTTGGATATTTCATCATCAAAATATCCTGGGAGGCTGGAGCAATGACTCAGCGCAAAGGACAACACCAAATATTAATATTGGATCCCTGAGATCTTTGGGCTCTGCATGAAAAACAGACATGAATCTGGCATGGAAATCAGAGCAGGGCTCAGAAACGTTTCAGAAATAACTGTCTGTGAACACGTTTTGCTGTGCCATCCACAAATGGAGGTTAAAAAAGAAGCTGTATGTGAGCATGATCCAGAACCCTGGCTGTCTCCTCTGGACCAAAGCTCATCTAAAATGGACCGAGGCAAAGTGAAAAACCGCTCTGTGACTAGACAAATTGAAATTTGAATTTCTTTTTGGAAAATACGGACGCTGCATCCTCTGAACTAATAAGGAGAGTTACCATTCAGGTTGTAATCAGCACTCATTTCCAAAGCTGATATGGGGGTGCATTAGTGTCTGCAGCCTGGTCATCTGGAAAGGCACAGCCAGTGCATCTATAACAAGAGCATGGCTTTGTAGTACGAGAGTCTGGGTCCTGGCCTGCCTGTACTTTAGACCTTCTGGCACATCATGAACTGAAAAATATAGTTAGTTAAGACCCAAGATTGCTGAGGAGCTAGAGTCCTATATCAGACAAAAATAACAACATTCTTCTCCAAAAAGTTTAGCAGCTGCTCTCTTTCAGTTTCCAGATGTTTATGGACGAAGAGGGAAGCTACACAGTGGTGAATGTGGCCCTGTCCTGGCTTTTTTCAGATGTGTTGTTGTCATCAAATTCAAGCACTATTTCTATACTCTAAATATACCATAATATTACCTAGTAAAAGATGCTAGACTACAGTTAAATCCATATTATGATCATTCTGCACCACTCCAAAACCTTCTTTTGCCACGGAAAAGCAAACGTTCTATTTTGTAACTGAAATGCATGGACACTGTTATTCTGTGGCTAGCTTTATTGGAATGTGCATTTTATGGAGGAGAGTATTTGAATTGACAGTCAAACTAATCATCTTACTCTGCAGCTCTTGTGGCTGATACAGATGCTGTGTATCAGCCACAGCATCTGTATCATTTATTTGAAAGTCAGAGATGTTGTGAGGACAAGCAACGGCCTTGGATGGCTCAAAGCTATGATGTTTTGGCTCTGTCCCGTAACTCCTTAATGAGTTCCCCTGTCCCACATATTTCTGGTCCTTAATGATAGAGGTATTTTGATAAACAAAGCAGACTTAATTTACTTTGAAGCATCAGGGGGAAGAGGAGACTCCCAAAACAGCACAGTGAGGCAGACGAGTTTTTACAGTGAGTGATGCGCTATTAAAAAAGAAGAAAAAATGACAAACCTAAAAATATGTCAATCAACATCATTCAGTAGCTTTTTGGGTTTTCTCAACTTTTGCCTGTTGTTGTTGTTGTGAGCTTTACTAAGATTTGCATGTTTAGATAACAGCTTTGGCAACTTTAATTTTCTTTGTCACTAAATTATGTGCATGTGAGGTTAACAATACTAGCTTCAATTACATGTTCAGAAAATTTTGCTTGTAACCAAAAAATTGAGTTGACATATTTGGTTTGGCATTGATTTTTATGCCAGGCCTGGAACCAGCCGGGGTTTTACATCAGCTTGTGATTTGGTTGAGTTGGTTGTTACAATAAAAAATGTCAGTTAAATATATTTAACTGACATTTTTTATTGTAACAACCAACGATTTATACAGGAAAATAATGACTATTAACAAGGTTGCCCAAACGTTTGCATCCCACTGTATCTGCCAAAATGCAGCTACTAATGGGACTCACACAAATCTAAAGTGTATTTTATTATCTGAATGTTACAATGTGTAATATTGGCTTTGATAAATGCTGGCAAGTTTATATGGCATGTAGCAAATCACAAGCAACCCACACAAGTGGCACAGTAGCTAATTTCCTTATCATGTGGACGGATCAGGATGGGATATTAACAATGTATTGTCTTTTCCACAACCACATTGATTGAGTCGCACATTGATTTATCCAGAAAAGGTTTTCATTATTATAAAGTATTCCATCAAATAATGTTCTGTAATGCTGGGATTACACTGTGTGATTTTTTTTTTTTGCTCATTTTGAGCCGATTTTTCAGTCGTGCGACCGTTTTGGTGATCGGCCCGAGTTTGGCCTTCATCGTGTGTCATGCATCGTGTAGTATACGTGGGGTAACAAGAAGCGATTAACACCTCACGACCAGCTCCCGATCATCAATCACTTGGTCGTAAGAAAATCAAACGTGTTTGAAATCCTGTCGGCCGTCGTGAGGGTGTCACCGTAGACTCTCACACTGCGCACACGCAAACACAGAAATGAAAGTGAAAAGACGGAGCAGCACAGCGGTGCAGCGTATGATCTGGACACAAGCGATGGAGGCACAACTTGTAGAACTTTGGCAAGCTCATCTGAGCCTTTTCGATGTGGCCTCACAAAATTTTCATGACCACAACAACCGTGAAAATAATTGGATGGACATTGCTGCTCAATCACAGCTGCCTGATCAATGTTTTTCATTAGCAATTTAGCAAAGTTGATGGTGGCGCGTCTGTGTGAGTGAAAAACAGAGAGGGAGAGAAAGGGAGAGCGAGCGACAGATTTTCTGTTATAACCTTCATGTTATGGACGCACAGTGTGAGCACTCAGGTCGCATCAGAGTATCGGGCCGTATAGTGTGAGACCTGCATCATCACCTATGAAATTCTAACCCCTGTGAGTCAATCGTACAGTTCGAGCAGGGGCTGAATAACGCGACTGAAAAAAATTGCACAGTGTATGCCCAGCTTAACTGAATTGATTTATCCAGATTGCTGATACAACATCCAAGACCCCACCCAGTTTCTAGTATTTTCTAACAGTAGAGTCTGTCTTAATAGAAAATATCAGTTCTCATTGTTTGGCTGTTTCACTGCCATACTAATTTGCTAAGGGTACAGGGGAGGTCGTTAAATGTTTTGTTTATGAAGCGAAGAGTTCATGTCTGAAAAAGCCACTTGGGTTAATGTGAGAATGAAATACTGAAATGCTTAGAATGCAGTTTGACACGGTCCAAGTGGACTGTCATGTGTCTTTCAATCTGTGTAATGGTGACACACTATTTAAAGAAACTGTTAAAGGTGAACTGTGGTTTCACTTATCTTTTTTATTTAGGGACACACATAATGTATTTTATCCCCTTTGTAAAGAAACTGCACAAAATTATATAAATCTGTTGTCACAATCTGGGTGAAGCAGACTGTGTGGAGTGAGGACCCAAGTGCTGACACTGACAGTGCTGAAACAGTACAAAACAAAAGGGTGAAACTAAACTATAACCAAAACTGTATGATCTAACGCTAACAAAAACAAACCTGGAACATGAACATTAAAACCTGGCATGAAATACCTGGACCATGAAGGCTTGACATGAATACGTGAAATCCCCCCAGACTGGACAAGGAATGAATGAAAACTCAGAGACTAAATACACACAGGAGGTGATATGGTGAAGTGGAAACACATGGGGAAGCAATGGTTTTACTTAACATAATGACGACACAGGGGAAGTGAAACTAAACACACTGAGCACAGAACACCAGAGCATTTCAAAATAAAACAGGAAACATAATGGGAGGCAGACATGGCACACATGATAGACTAAGGTTGTGTCCACATTCATGGGCTGCATCCTCCTGAGGACCCGTCCTTCGCGGTCTACGTGGGCCGGGTCCTCAGAAGGTCAGGTAGGCGGGAAGTAAACAGCTGTGAAATTGGACGGTCTAGCCTTCAGATTTGCGTCACCGCTGTCTCGGTGGAGTTTAGTAAACTCAGCCGTCTGCTCCTTGCTATCTAAAATATAACAGGACACTGGTGTAAATTCTCGACCATCTCACACTTCTGTTTAATCAGTTTTCTGTTTGACGTTTATTCAGATGTGTGAAAACCACACAGCTAGTTTTATTTTATCTAATCTAATCTAATAATTTTAATCTCAGCCAAACCGATTTACTCACGAACAAATAAAACACTGAAAAAAGCCAAACAATAACATTTTTAGGTTATGTAAGTGACTTTTATATCACGTTTAACCTGAGTAGCGAAAGACCGCGGTGATCTGAAAATGATGCGCCGGGAGTTTGACGTTCTCGCCGGCTCTAGTGACCCTCGAGCTCCCAGCTAGCTATCGAGCTGGTGGATAACAGACGTTTCCGAAAACGTCGGAGCACTTTTGCAAATATGTGGTATCTTGATAAACCGAGCAGATATTTGAAGTTTACACAGCTGCATTCTCGCCTGAAAATATGTTTATTTTGTGACCCAGAAAGAGTAATAAGAGTAATATTAAAAACTTAGCAGCGGCCACCATTGTTGGAAACTGGAACTGGCTGGGCCGTGCTATGAATTCTGGGATATGGTGGGCCACGAAGGACACACCCGACCCATCCTTCAAATTCGGGGAAAAAGAGGACACATTTGTCGGCTGCATTCGGAGGAGTCTACGAATTTGAACAGCCTGCGTTGCGTCACTGTGATGTAATCGGCCTTCAAATGCGTCCTCAGGAGAATACAGCCCATTAATTTGGACACGACCTAAGACACACGGACACAGAGGAAGAAGGAAACTGGAGATGAGACATGGAAATAACTAAGCACAAACAGACCATGATAACTGGGAGGAAAAGGAATGGTTCACAAGGGGAATACGTGTAAGCAAGGGGGAGATGGCAGACAAAAACATTACTGAAACGCATTAAACACAAGGGGGTGAAGACACTAGGGGGACTCTAATAAACAGAACCTAGGCAAAATAGAAATGAGCTTAAGATAACTAAATGAGACTTAAATATAAACCGTAAACATCAAAATATAAGAAAACAAAAAACACTGTGTCAAACAACCCAGGATCGTGACGTCTGTAGTTTATCAGCTTTATTTATTCCTGTTAATATTGTATTACGTTTAATGTTACTCACTTCCAATCGGTGCACACTTCCTTCTTGGTGAGCAAACAGTAGGCTCTGTGTTGACTGTGTATGTTTGCGTGTATTCTCAGGTGAGGAAGACGGATCCCTCCACACTGGTGTTTATAGATAATGCAGGGAGACCACAACAGTCCACAGACAACCTCAACTTCAAGCTGGTTGAGGGCATTGATGAGTGAGTATAAAACATTATGTCAGAGAAGAAGCAGGCAAATGAGATTTTTTTTGTGTGTGCGTGTCCTTCAGTCTAGCAGTGAGGTTCAACAAATTACACCATGCCGATTGAGAAACTCATTTTAGCTCACAGCGGGTAGAAACAATGATGTAAGGAAATGTTCCAGGAAAAAATAAAACACATCCAACAACATATTTCCCTGGTGACGTTTCTGATTTGAACAGCTTTCAAATCAGCAGCACAGAAACGTCCACTGGAAGCTTGTTAGATTTTTGTTACAATGTCTGTCTGATTAGATTAGCGTGCTTTCAATTAGCCTGCTATTCAGTATACTGAATGAATCAGCTCTGATAGAAATTCCCCTTTGTCTGTCACTTAGGATTACTAAGCTCTTCCATAAAATTCTCTTAAATATCTTAAGCCTGGACTTGGAGCTGAATGAAAATAGAATGTTAAAGTCACATATTATTTCTCATGACTGAAGATTAAAGAGAAACTTGTTAGTTTTCAGAGGTGTTACAGGACAAATTTTATTGTATTTATTTATTGTATTTATTGTATTTAATGCTTGCTGTATTTAATTAATATAATTACATTTTAATATACATTCATTTTCACATGATAGTTATTCTTGCTTTTTTGTACACTTTATTGGGTTGAAGGTTTAATTTGAATTTATAAAATAAATTGTTTTTGTCAATAAATATGTCATTACTATACTGTTAAATTGTTCATGCTCATAATAAACATAGTGTGAAATATTGAAGTTAAATTAAGCCCAAAGCTCAGGCTTCAAACTTTGCTCTTTATGAGCAAAGAGTAGAAGAAAACTTTCAGAGATTGAGCGTTTAGCAGAGTGCTCTTTAAGAGCAAAGAGTAGATTTGCTCATAAAGAGCTGGATTTGAGCTGACCTCTAGGTCAGTCATACAAACAAAGCTCAAAACTTACATCTTCTTTTATACACATATCATCTTTTTTTTTGTCCACAACAGCTGCAGCAGTGTCGGTCTACTGGAATTAGATTGAATTTCTTGGCTGATGAATAAAAAACATTAAACTAAACTACTAGAAAGATTTAGGTTCCAAAAGTTGTTTTTGTGTTTTTCTTTCTCTTTTTTTCTTTTTAGTGTGGTGATTTGTTGAGCTTTGCTGCTCTTGCAGCACTAGAGAATGGCTAATATTGATGTCTCTAAAGCTTTTTGCTTATGACTTATTGATTCAGGAAGCTTGAATCACCAAATGGCTTTCCAACCTGACAGAAGTCTGCACTGCATTATCACAAAAATCTAGTATGGCACAGCACTGTAAAATAAAAAAGTAATAATAATAATGTATGGCCTCCCTTTTCCTTGTTTGTGAAAATCTTCATTACAAAATCTCCCTGTATGATTATTGATCTGTTTGTGAAAAATCACGCAGAGACTCAGAGGCAGAGAACTATGGACAAAACAAAATTAACTTCAGATAAACTGCAGACAGAACAAAAGGCACAAATATTTAAAGGCAACAACAGGAAATCTGGCTTTGTTTAACCCGAAGAGCCAACAAAACTGAATTAAAGAGCAGATTACAAACAATAAGTTAAACGCCATCCTTCCAGCAGAAAGAAGCGAACATGTAGTATGAACACTCACATGCACGACATCTCCTATACAGGAGTATAGTACTCTGTGTGAAAGCATGAACACAACAAATCAGAAAAGTCCAGAACACCATTATTTCAATTCAGTTCAAAAGATACAACAGCAATCAGTGCTTTTTGTGAGTCTGCCAGTGTCAGGGTTTTTATTGAAAAAATGACATATTCTTTCGATACAAAAACATGTTCATGCCTTTTTAATTTGTCATTTATTAAAGTTCTAAATATATATTTTACCTCAAAAGTACAGTTTTTAAATGTAATGTTACTGAAACAAAAAAATAATTAAAAAAAATAAAAATCTATCTGATCAAGAAATCCCTCATCTCTGGAAAAGAGAGTTTATTACAGAGAAATGTCTCTTTCCAAAATAAAAGCTATACTATCCGCTTCTTCTGGGCTATATTCTCAGCAGCATATTAAACATATCAGGTCCCCATAAGGAGAATCATGTGCTAATGACTCGGGTAAAGTTTGTAGCATGCGTGCTTGTTGTTTTTGTCTGCTTCCACTTGTCTTTGCACTAGGATGATGTCGGCGTAAATGTGCAGTAATATTCATTGTGTTCCCACTAGTGCTGTCAGCGTTAATCTCGTTAAAATGACATTAACGCCATAACGCAGCAAATCTCCGTTAACGAGTTACCGCAGATCGCCCCGTGCGTGGGGCTGGACGGCGTCAACACGTTGATGAGCTAACTGCGCTAACGCACTGCGTGGCACATCTAACATACTGTTTTACTTTTGTCCATGATGCGCTTACCTTCAGGGTCATGCTTGACATGAAAACCAAAATAGTTCCAAACGCCAGATCTGAATGAGGGTGGGGGAGGTTTAATTTTGGCTAGCGTTGAGGCAGTTGCCATGTTGCAACGAGCTTAGCTTCTGTCTTGCTAGCTTGCTCAGTGGATCTGCGCTCGACAGTGCAGCCTAGGCGGAGTATTTGAACGCAGATCCACTGAGTGCTCAACACAGACAGCATCGTCAGAAGAAAAGTTTGACACAACTTTTCTTCTGACGAAGAAAATTGTTTGATACATTTACGTACCGAACCGAAAGCACTGTATCGAACGGTTCAATACCGATACGAGTATTGTTGCACCCCTAATTTATACATATATATATATATATATATATATATATATGTATATGTATATGTGTGTGTGTGTGTATATATATATATATATGTATATATATATATATATATATATATATATATATATATATAAAATCAACAGTGAGTTCTGTTGATTTTATTTGTGAACACATGTCCATAAACATGGCTTGCCCATAAAAATATAACCGCACATCCGAGGATAAGAGTCAACCTTGAGGTGACTTTTAAAAATGCAGTTTTTAAAAGATTGTGTTGTATAGAATGCATCTTGTGTAATAATTAAACAACAGTCTCTTACACATCCTTAAGTTGAATTTCACCTTTGCAGAGTAAAGGGTATGTTATGCAGTGGGATGCATACAGTATGAAGGGCGGTAGAGTTTTCAAAACTTTATTTATATTTACACAAACTCAAAGAGAAGGACAACATGTTTTTTAATTGCTGTGTAGTTGTTGCTTTTTGATTTTTTAGAAGAAGCTGAAATGGGGCTGTTAAGCCACGCCCCTGAGAGGTAATGAAGAAAAGTGTCAGCTTCCTTTTAATGAATCAGCCAGGTTCAAAAACTAATGATGGCTGAGGGAGTATCTGCTGTGTAATAATCACTATCAACATGAATTCTTCTTGTGGCACAGAGTGACTCCACCTCTAGCTCCGTCACCAAGTCTAAAAGTGTACTCGTATATTAAAAATATACAGTTTGTGTGTAACCTCAACATTGAAGTAGAAGAGCATCCCAGCAGAATGAACCTTTTTTTGATAATCCACAAGTTTTCTTCTTATGCCACCCTCAGGCTAAGATGTCAGCCTTCAGTAGCCTTGTAGCCTTTATTCTAGCAGCATGCTCAGGGCAATTTTTTGAACTTTTCATGGTAAAGCATTTTCTTCTTTTAAAGTGTTCTGTACAAATCAGGCTTGTCGCCATTGTTTCATCCCTGGCACTGCTAAAACCTAAATCATGAGCAGGTTCTTTGTTTTTTCCTATATTGTGACGAATAAAGAACATGACGATCTTTAGAGTCTGCACACAAATATTTTAGTTTTCTAGTCTGTGAAACAGCCATTAAAGCTACAACATATCAAAACCAATGTTATGTCTTTTGTCAGATTTCCAGAGAAAGCTGTGTCTGTGCTGCGCTCAGGCTGTCTGGAAAGTCTTCTGCTACGCTCCCTTTACACAGACAGGGAATTCTGGGACAGCCACGGCGGGTCCAGCGGTCTCGGGCCTCTCATCCACATGGTGGAGCAGAGAGGAAGAATTCTCCTGCAGCACATCAGGGACAAAAAGCTTCAGCTCAAGAGGGATCTGTGACTGACCTGATCAGGCCAGCCTGGATTATAAAGTAGATGCAAACTGCATCTATTAGCTGTCGTCAAAGAGAGCAAGAGTCTCTGGAAGAAAAGAAGCCTGCAGCAATGAAATGCATTGTATAATTTAAAGCACAAAAGTCATTAAGATTGAAAAGTGCGCCGAGGCACAATGAAAACAGATTTAGAATGGTTTTTGCAGTGCAGAGTCATCCAGGGCTTGCATGGTGGAATAAAATATTTAAATGTGTGCAAACAGATCAACAAAGCAACAAAGTGGACTGAAACACTGGGAGCTAAGTGCACTGTCTGGCAGCCCGAGCCCAGCAATTCATGAACATGTTTGACTTTTTCACTTCATAATACGCTTTTCATTCTTCGTTGGTTAGTCTTAGTGTTCTGTAGTATTGGCTGTACAGCAGATACAGTATTTTTAAAAGGTGCAACTGCTTTTAGGTCAGCTGGAGAGATGGAACCCTGTGCTCTTGCATTCTGGTCTGCACTTTGTAAAGATGCTAAAGGGCCCTCTAGACTGACCAAATGTGAGCATGTGGTGCTCTTAGAGTAAGATTGAGTTGATACAAAGCACTCTGAAACTTTCTAAAGGTATATTGCAATTTGCGTTATTTCACCAAGTCCTACCACAAAAGACAGTTCTGTTTTCACTTAAAGTTTGATGTCTAGGCTTCAAGCTCATCACTCCCACCACATATGATTCACACAGAAACTAGGGAGTGATGACTAAACATCCTCCCTGGAGCCTACAGGTTGATGGAGGTAGAGACCCCGGACAGCAGAGCCATTAATATGTCAGAGGGAGAAATGGGAAATTCGGGAATGAAGGAAGACCGCTAAGGTTTCGGCAGGTATATGACATAAGGAGAGATAGTGTGTATGACTTACCAGCCTGAGCTCACAAGCTTCACTCCATTTAATTCATTACAAAATAAAGTGTGTTGTCATGTCTCTGCTTTAGCCATTTTTATTGTTATTATTCAGGAAACGGATTCAAAACTAAACCTGAAGATGTGTCATTGTGTGTACCCCGTTAAAAAAAGAGCCAGCAGTCCTAAATTTGATTGACTCAAATTAGGGCTGGGCGATATGACCCAAAATTCATATCTCGATATTTTTTAGCTGGATGGTGATATACGATATATATCTCGATAATTTTTTTTTAAAGCCATGATGTAAGAACAAAAAGAGAGTTGTTAGCCAAAGCTGTGGCCCAGATGTCACACAGGCACTTTTAGTAACATACAGCGTAGATGTACATGAAGAAATTACTCAAAAATAAATTATCAGCATTTATTAAATCAGTGGTTCCCAAACTTTTTTTGCTAGGCCCCCCTTTATTTTACAAGAAAAATGTTTATATTCAGCCTGCGCCCCCCCCCCTGCAATGGCTCTGCGCCCCCCCCCCCCCCCCCCCCCCCCCCCAGGGGGCGGGCCCACACTTTGGAAAGGTCTGCCAGCGCCGTGTTCCTCTGCGGACAGTGTACTCCCGAACCATCTGGTCCATCACATCCACGCCACACTTTGTTTTGTTGTAAAGGGTGACAGTGTTTGGCTTCCTTTTGGTAGTGTTATCAGTCTGAACCACGCTGTGCATGCTGCTAAGAATATAGACTGTCTTCTTCCGTTTGGCCGCATACGCCGTCAGCGTGGCAGCAGAGGTTGAAAACACCTAAGAAATAAGATAAATTGTTATTTCCATAGCCCTTTTACACACAATGAAACACATAAACATAGAACCACAAAAGACCTGCAACATACCTGAGTGGTGAATTCATTGCGATCTGTCTGTCTAGTGGATTGAGGAATTTTCCTGCGAATCTTGTTGACTGTGCCGAGGATGGTGGTTTTCCGTCTAAGAAGTTTTTGCGCAAGTGAAAGCGATGTGAAAAAATTGTCCGTGGTAACATTTCTGCCCTTGTCTAGGAATGGTTCCATCAGCCTCATTACTACATTTTCAGAAAGTCTCTCCCCAGTGGGACGATTGGGGTCCTTGCCAAGATATGGGAAGACATTGCAAATGTACTTGGATTTTAGGTCGCAAGCCACCCAAAACTTGATCCCAAACTTGTCAGGTTTACTTGCAATATTCTGCAGGAAACAGCACCGAGTCTTTGATGGGAAAAGCTGTTCATCAACGGTGATATGTAGACCAGGGTTGTAGCACGTGATGCAGTTGGTGACAAATGATCCCCACACACTGGAAATTGCAGCAAACTTATCAGTCTTTGCTCGATTTGCTCCATTGTGGCATCAATCAGACCACTGGTATAATGTTGAAATGTACTCACTCACTTTTTATTATTATTTGTAAATATGTGTACAAATGGTTGGTTTTTTTGTACTGTTTTTATCAATAAATCTCAGCAACAAAGGAAATACACCCATGTGTGTTGATTTCTCCCTAAGATGGCAAACTGAAACACTCCAAGTTGGTGACTTTTGGAGATTTATTTCCCTGGATGATTGAGAATGCATCAAGATGAAACACAAAAGGAAGTTCACAGCTTTTAGCAGCTCCCCCAACCCCTCAATCACACACCCCCACTCCCCTCCCTCCAGAATTCCCAGGTAACAACCCAATTTACATATGAATGACTAGCCAATTTAGCTTCCACTTGGCTGAAGCTAAAGCTTAGCTAAAAGCCATTTGGCTGCTCTCCCGGGTTTTAAAGGTAGAAAAAGCCAAATGGCAGTCCGTGGGGGTTTAAGTGTTAAATAATAATGCTCCATAAATAAAAGAAAACAATGTTGTTTTTGTGGATAACAAAAAGCTCACAATTGTGCAGTCAAAATGTAAACTAAAAGACGATGAGCATAATAACAAAGACAGACAGATTTCACAGCTGCTCTGTTCCCAAGTTCTACTACTGCGTGACTGACAGCCTTGAGTTTGAAATCCTCTTCGTAACCATGTCTCTTAACAGGTGCCATTTATGGCCCTTATACACACACAATACAGTAATATTACGTTGAAGCACAGTACGTATCACTCCACGAGGCTAAAGACTACGGTAGCCGTAATGCTCCGACAATCCATAAGCGGTGCTGCTCCGTAGCTTACCAAAGTCGTACTAAAACATTTTTTTGACAGATTGCTGAGCGTCATGTACCACATAAAAACGGTTCGCGGTCATTAAGCACAACCAGAATTCATACATAAGGCGCACTGTCGATTTTTGAGAAAATGAAAGGATTTTAGCGCGGTTAGATCGCTAACACGTTGACGCCGTCCAGCCCCACGCACGGAGCGATCTGCGGTAACTCGTTAACAGAGATTTGCTGTGTTCATCTTGTCGTTGCCTGCAGGTGAAGCTATGGGTGAGGGGGAGTTGTGTTCAGTGAAGGAGAGGCGAGGCCAAGTAACGTTGCGTAGAGACAAAAGTGGACGAAAGAGGCAAACTTGCGGCTCCACAAGTATTATTATAACGTAACATATACTATATCGATATAAACGATATTGTCACATCTTATATCTCGTATGAAAATATATAGATTTTTTTTTTTTAAAAACTTGATATATCGCCCAGCCCTAACTCAAATGGTTTGATCATCTGCAGAATATGCAATACCGCTGTAGCTCCGTCTGTTCTTCAGGGCGCCTGTCACTGCTTTTCATTGAAGCCTCCCATCTGCACTCAGTAGCTTCTCCCCAAATGTCGCCTCATTGAAGGGAAATGTGAGACAAATTATCCCCCGTTTCCTCACTCTGTTTTAATATTACAGAGAGCTAGCAGCAGATCGAGTGATTGATTTGGAAATCTGCTTTTGTGAGATAAGCTTTTAATCGAGGGATTAAAACTGGCTGTCAGCAAATAGCTTCTGGAGCAGATCCTGGAAGCTTTTTGATTTATAAAAAATTACTAAATATATTTAGATATTTTTTTTTCTATTGCAAACTGGCTGAACTTGTACATTGTATAATACAAATAGTGAATCTAAAGTTGAAAGAAAATTTTATAAAAATCAAATACCATTAGTGAAGGAACCGAGCTGTGGTCTTTCTGTTTGAGCAGCACGTATTTTAAGCTTCACTGTCAGAAAAAATCCCTTTTGGTATGTTGCTATTGTGAGATGCACAGATGATATCAGTTGAAGCTGTTTTATGTTTGACCCGTTCTGAATTAAAATTCCAGGCATATTCAATTCACAGATTAATGACATTTTCTATGGCTCCCTCTTTCATCACTGAATAAATGGCTGTAATGAGAAATGATTCAGATGTGTGATCCTCTCTTCATCACCACTCGGTCTCTTTTACATTAAATATTTTTCCTTTTTTTTTCTCAGTTTTTTTCTTTTTTCAGTCCGCTAACTGTGCTGGCTGCTGTTGGATTTTGCTATTTTTACATCGGTTCGGTCCAGCTCATTAAGCCCCATCTGGATTATGCCATACTTAATGCTTTCAGACATAAATAGTAAATCCTTCATACTGTACTGCTGAAGAACGGCAGTTCAAATACCAGAACACTGGGACTAAAGAAAGGCAACAAAATGAAGAAAGTGGTCACAGTCAGATAGATGAGTGTTTACAATACCAGGATTAAAGCTGCAAGCAGCGTTATGAGGGCCATCGCACCCCGTTGCATCGAGCCACGCCCAACACCTACACCCAGCATGTTAGATCTGATGTCACATTGATGGAATTCATGTGTAGAACCACCAGGTAAAATTTCATGTGAATCAGTGATGATTATAGTCATCCCACTAGGTGGCGCTCTAACCATCGCTTATCAAACATTTCTGAGCTTGACTCTTGACTCATGCCTGCGTCGTCTGGGTGAGATTGGACATTGTGTTTTTGAGTGACAGCAGATTACTGCTTTTTGGCGAATGATTGAAACTCCACGTGCCGCCCTGACCATCCCGTTTCCCTAAACATAAAAAGCTTTGCAATTTAACATCACAGAGGTCTTTAGAGTCCATGCATTGGAGATCACGTCGTTCTGATGAAATCCCTCTGAGGAGTTCGTCAAGGTACGAGGCCTGAAAAGACGGAAAAATTAAGCCAAAATTACATGTTCAATTCAAAATGGATGACTTCCGGTTGGTTTTGGAATATTGCTCCAAGAGACTTTTTTGTACATCTTGATATCTTACATAAGCTTACCAGGTTTCAGACTCATAGATGAAACACAGAGCAGGGGCTGAAATTTTGTTGGGGGCGCTGTGGAGCCATTTTACAATATTCCATTAAAATGATCACATAACAAGAAAACCTTCAACACATTCGAGGTGTGGACCAAATTTCAAGAGTTTTTAAACTTTCCAAGCCCCTCAACAGCCACTTCATCTTTCATGGTGAACCGCCATGCCACCAGGGTTCACCATTCCGTTTAAACTCACAATTTTCTCACTGAAGCATCATCAGGGGCTGATGTTAATATTCACTGCTTTTGAGGTGGACCTGATGAACCTGTGAAAATCAGTATATCAAAGTGAAAGACATGACATTTTCTGTTCCCACTAGGTGGCGCTCTCCGTATTCCTGACAATGAGCATATCAATCTGTTCAGGGCAGGTCTGTCATCATATCTGTAAAGTCTGGTACTGATCAGACTGGCTTTCTTTTAGTTACACTAATTTGTTTCTTCATGGCGAGACATCAATGTTCGCCATGCTGCTCACACCGTTTCGTGAAAACTCACACTTTTCACTGTAACCCAAGACCAACTCCTTAAGGCTTTCCTGGAGAAATCTGAGGCTGCGCGGGTTACCCATCACTAGGGATGGGTATCGTTTAGGTTTTATCCGATACCGGTGCCAAACCGGTACTTTTGAAACGGTGCCGGTGCTTCTTGAGAGTAAAAGCGATATGCGCTTTCACGTCTTTTTTTAGCGACTTTTTTTAGAGAAAAAGTCGCTAAGGGGTCTGAAAACTCGCTAAATATAGCGACAAAGTCGCTAAGTTGGCAACACTGTGTGGGATACTTTTTGCCCGTGATTTGAAGAGCCCAAGCGCGGCTCCCGACGCAGGGAAAACCAATTCTGTAGGGGAGACCTACCTGGCACTTGTGCAGGTAAAACCAAAGGGAAGTTATGCTTCACCATATTTTCTAGTCTTTGGCTTGAATGAAGTTGGTTTGGAAACATATTCAGCTGCTTCACCTCCTGCTTGCGTTTGTGTGGGCGCCCCGTGCTTGCAGTGTCCAAAGTGTGGGGCCCGGGAAGCTCTGAATTATGGTAAGTAAAAAAATGCTTACATTCTAGAAAAATAAACTTTGTGCCAAAAAACCAAACATAAACAGGACTTCAGTGGGTGGGTTCTTGGCCCATCTCTGAATTCTTGACAACTATGGGATTGACTGGCTCAATATTTGATAAAAGTTGGGCTTCATCACTTCAAATTTCAGTGCGGTTATAAACCCATAATATAATAAATGCATTTAGAAAGATAGCAAATCACATCATTCTGAGTGAAGAATGAAAAATGCTCACATGCTCTCCACATCAGTATAGGTGCTCTCTTTTAATTCATTGATTTAGCACAGTGGTTCTTAACCTGGGTTCGATCGAACCCTAGGGGTTCGGTGAGTTGGTCTCAGGGGTTCGGCAGAGCCTCCACCGCGGAGGTCGCAGAGGTCCAGCCACACCCGAATTATCGTGTAAATTTGTGATTTGCAACGCCAAGTTGAGCAACTCTAGTCTTGCACCGGCAAAACTAAAAGAACACTTCTTGAAGCTGCATGGAGACGGGGAACACAAGAACACAACACTTGCTGAATTCAAGGTGAAGAGAGCCAGATTCGATGAAAGGCCCACTCTGCCTGCTCTTGGATTTCTACCCGTTAACAAACCAGTCCTCACAGCATCGTACAAAGTTGCTTAGCAGGGTGCAAAGCAGGGCAAGCCACACACCATTGGTGAAACACTCGTGAAACCAGCCGCGTTAAAGATGGCAAATCTGATACTCGGAACAGCGGCCGAAGGTAAATTATCACAAATTCCTCTTTCAAATGACACCGTCAGTGACAGAATAGAAGACATGAGTAAAGACATCTTGGCTCAAGTAGTCGCCGATCTGATTTCAAGCCCGGCAAAATTCAGCCTTCAGCTCGATGAGAGCACAGATGTTGCTAATCTAAGCCAGCTTACTGTTTTTGTGCGCTATGTGAAACATGACATGATAAAAGAAGATTTTTTATTTTGTAAGCCTCTTACAACAACAACTAAGGTAGCCGATGTGAAGAAGCTTGTGGATGACTTCTTCAGAGACAACAATCTTTCATGGGACATGGTTTCTGCAGTTTGTACGGACGGAGCTCCAGTCATGCTGGGAAGAAACTCTGGTTTTGGTGCGCTGATAAAAGCCGATGCACCACACATCATTGTGGCTCATTGTATTTTGCACAGGCATGCATTGGCAACAAAAACCTTGCCTCCAAAAATGGCAGAAGTATTAAAAACCGTGGTGGAATGTGTGAACTATGTGCGAAATAGTGCTCTGAGGCACCGCATCTTCAGTGAGCTCTGTAAAGAAATGGGCTCTGAATTCGAGGTACTTCTGTACCATTCTAATGTTCGGTGGTTATCCCGGGGACAGGTGCTGAATCGTGTTTTTGCCATGCGTGTAGAATTAGCCCTGTTTTTGCAAGAGCACCAACACTGTCATGCAGATTGCTTCAAAAATCCCGAGTTCATTCTCATTTTAGCGTACATGGCTGATATATTCGCAGCTCTCAATCATCTCAATCAGCAGATGCAGGGTGGTGGAGTCAATATCATAGAAGCGGAAGAACACCTGAAGGCTTTTCAAAAAAAGCTAACGTTATGGAAACGACGAATAGAGAACAACAACTTTGCAAACTGTGTAAGTAAGATCGAAGATGTGTCTGGAATCGGAGATGTTTCTGTATCCACGGAACTGAAGCAAACAATTGCAACGCACTTAGATGAGCTTGCAAAGTCTCTCGACAGATATTTCCCTACAAGAGAGTCATATCCAGCATGGGTGAGACAGCCGTTCACGTTTGCTGTTGAGACAGCAGATGTCAATGATGAATACCTTGACGAAATCATTGAAATTCAGCAGAGCCAGGTTCAACAGCAACTCTTCAGAACAACAACGCTCTCAACGTTTTGGTGTTGACAAATGGACAAGTATCCAATTATTGCTAAGAAAGCCCTGGATTTTTTTATACCATTTGTTACAACATATCTTTGCGAGCAATCCTTTTCGACGATGCTGGACATAAAAACGAAGAAAAGGAACAGAATTTTCTGTGAAAATGACATGAGACTGGCACTTGCCAAGGTGAAGCCACACATATCTGAACTGGTCTCTCAAAGGCAACGGCAGAAGTCACACTGATTTGCAGGTATGTAATTTGGTGTAAGTTCATGCATTGTGTTGGTTTTGTTCTTTGAACAAGGTGATGTTCATGCACGGCTCATTTTGTGCACCAGTAAAAAACATATCTATGTCTTGAATTTGAAAAAAATATATATATATATATATTTTTTTTTTAAACTTAAGAAGGGTTCGGTGAATGCGCGTATGAAACTGGTGGGGTTCAGTACCTCCAACAAGGTTAAGAACCACTGATTTAGCAGTATCCACAGACCCCTTCTCAGTGTAATGTGCCATTTCTGTTCATCTTGTGAATAAAGCTATTTACCAACTTTACTGAATGAAATTAGTTTGCTTCCCTCCCTCCTAGCAGAGCGTGGTTTTAACACGTAATGTCCTTTCTGTTAGCCTCAGCTGTCTCCTCTCGACTGCACAGTTCTATTTATGATCACCAAAAACTGCTACGGTAGCATAGCTACTGTAAATTATTAACATTTAAACTTTTCAATTGGTAAAAACTGCCGGCTGCATCTACACCTACCTGTGTCCTGCCACATCTTGAGACTGAACTAACTGCTCCAGCCAGGGGATCCAAATCCTTGGCTTCGATTCAAACTATGCAACATATTCTTAGAAATACAAATTCATGTTTTTTTTTTCAACTTACTCTTTCCAAATCCTGAACAGGTGTCGAGTCAAACTGGTAAACCTGTAAACTGTAATTTTTCCTTTGTTTATTCAGTGACTGGACATTAGATTTTAGCCCCGATTTAGCCATTGTGATGTAAATGTTACCTCACATAAAAGATTTAAATAACCCCCCTCTTTAAATAAAAAATGACAACGGGTAGTGAGAGCAGCGGAGAGGATTGTGGGGACCTCTCTTGTCTCCCTCCCCAGGAGATCTACTGCGCCTGCCTCATCCGGAAGGTCCTCTCCATTACAGGTGACTCCAGTCATCCCTTCAACAGCTTCTTCAGTTTGCTGCCATCAGGAAGGATATTGAAGAGCCTCCGGGCCAGAACCCGCAGACTGAGAGACAGCTTTGTCCATCAAGCTCCATCAAGCTGTCAGGATGCTGACCATCTCTGAATCGAGAAGGGGGGCCCAAGGGTACATCTTTCGCCATCTTACAATGCTGTGATTGCAGCCATTCCCCAACTCTCTGTGAATGGTACTCATGGCCATTCGAGAATCTGTGTCTTTGATTAGTAGTCGTTGAGCAATGGTCATAAGAATTTGCATACGATAACAATCATGGAACTAACCCCCCAGCCCATTGTTCATTCAGTGCTGCTAGTTTCCTTCACTATGCAAATGTACTGTTTATAAGGTTGGGGAAACCTGCAGTCAGCTGAGAATGAAGAAGTCACTTGGATGAGTGACAAAACGTTTCTCCCACTGAAAATGTCCGGATGAACAGAATCAACCTTTTGGAATTTACTTACCTGGATGATTGAGCAGGCATCAGGACATTATTTTATTAATATTTTTTAAATGATAGCAGCACAAATGAATTTTTTTTCAACCAGCGCAAACGTAGCACAAATGTTTGACATCAAATTAGTTTGATTTGGGTAATGTGGGGGGGCTGGTTGACCTTTTGACCTTTACATTTTCATTAATATCTTTAAAACAGATGCAGCACAAATGACAATTTTAGCAGCACAAACCAGCACAAACACAGCATAGTTGATTGACACCAGTTTTGTTTGATTCCATTAATGTGGGGGGGCTGGTTGACCTCTGATGACCTCTAGAAATGTTCTTGAATATCTTTAAAATGATAGCAGCACAAACGAAAATTTTTGCAGCACTGGAGCATTGGAGCACTTTTTTGCCACATGTATCGCAAACCACGTCTCAGCTGTTTGTGGAGGTAAAGTAAGTCCGCACATGACTCCAATTACGCTCAGCCATTGTTGTGAGTGCGCACGCCAGCGGCTGCGAGACATTTATGCAGCCGTATTTCGCACGTAACTATGAAAGGTGGAAGAGGAAGTAGTTCCTTTGAATGTAGACAATCCGAATGTTATAGTTTCTTTCCACTGTGTTCCTGTTAATGATAAACTACAAATTTACTCTAAATTACTAAAATATCGATATTTTAATGTGAGAATCGATTCTAGAACATTGGTATCGGAGGAATCGATATTTCACGATCGATCCGCGCATCACTAATATTGTCCACTGACTACTTCTCTGATCTCCAGAGTGCAAGTGAGTGCTACTGTCATTATCATTTAAAGTAATGCACCTCAGATGTAAATTATATCTGGTGTAAGGCACGCAGTGTACCGCAGAATCATATTAGCCTTGTTCCTGTTTGCAGTGATTTCCATTAAATAAATGTATGCCTCCCATACATGCTCATAGAAACCCCAAATGTGTTAATGCATTTTTAAGACAGAGAAAGCAGAGGAGACAGAGAGATATAGACGGCAAACATAAACAACCAGTCAACCATGACTCATCCATAAAAAGCTATCATCATGGAGCAGTATGGTGAAGGTCATTATCTGGTGCAGTGCAAAAAAAATGGGCTATTATGAGATGCTGAGGCGAGCTGCAGGCCTGATGTGGTGCCTTGAAGCTGTGATGTGAATCAGACTACTGCACTTTGGAAAAAGGAGGCCGTGCAGGTAATGAGGATATTTTTTCTCCCTCATTAGCATGATATCAAATTTTACATTAGCTTCGTTTTCAATGCTATTACAGTGAGCCCATTTATCCAGAGTTTATAAATGGACACAGCTACTGCATTTATCAAATTGCCGCTGTGCATTCTTGACACAGAACCAGAAATGTATTTTCACCCAGGTCAGGTCCAGGTCAAATACAATTAAAACATCCAAATGTTTTAACTATGAAAGTCACAGGTTGTCATGCATAGTTTTGACCAGTTCTGAACAACTGGTTTACAGCCAGGATCTGCATCGTGTTCAGGCTCCACTGACAATAGCTAGAAACAGTAAAAAAAATAATAATAATAATAATAAAGATGGATGCAGCTGCTGTGACAAATGGCAGGTGTATCTGACTGCAAAAGTGCACAGTCACTGGCTAATGACTACACAATCACAGGTGAGCAAGCAATGAGCATACACTGCATAATCTATCTTTCCCAAAGCTAGACTGAACATCGGAACAGATGTTCAGTATATATATATATATATATATATATATATATATATACAAATTATACAAATTATACAAATTATACAAATCTAATTATACAAGTGGTTCTGACAAGAGCCGCTGAAAGAGCAGAAGAAGAATGGACCTTGTAAGAGAGTGGACCGTGTTAGTTGTGTGTGTGTGTGTGTGTGTGTGTGTGTGTGTGTGTGTGTGTGTGTGTAGACGCATTAAACATAGTGTTATTTTTATTTAAAAAAAAAAAACTCTAGGCTCTGGCTTTATTTTCCATTTAATATCAGATTCTTCAAAGCTTGTTTAAGTTTTTGTGATGATCATTATTTCAGTAAGGTACAGTGCTCACCTTTTATAACTGCTCAACACATTCCTGCATGTTCTGTCTAATTACTGAAAAAATCGAAGATGGAATGGAAAAAACGACGGCTAGCTTTGATGATCAAAGCTAGCTGCCACGATCCATCAAATATTTCTGCCCAGGTTTCTGTAACTCGATGATCTGGGCATATTAAATGCAGGTTTATTAAATATAAGGCTTCTGACCTGGAAAATAAATCCATCTTAAGCTTACACCTCAGTCCTACATTCTTTTGTCATTTTAATCCATTTGCTATTCCTTAAATGGGGTATCGTTATGTATAATATTTTCATGATATGTGCAGACTGAGAACTCCAGTGTGTGTCTCAAGTTAATTTGATCATTTGAAGAGCATCCACGAAAGAGCTCTCAGGTGGAATCAATATCTATCCTTAAAGAGATCAAATTTTAACATTGAAATTGTGTGCTGGTCCTCTCATAGTTGGAGAACAAATTCAGAACCAATCAAAATGTTCCTTCACTTTTAATATAAATGCAGTATGCATGTCTGTCAAAAGTGCAGAATCTAAAACTGGTCCACAGCCAGCATGTTTATGGTTATGTCAGCCTGTCCCCCTCTCTGATTACTGCTCCATTCATGCCTCTCAGTTGAAACTGTAATGATGACTGCTGCTATTGCTAGTGATTAAAAGAATATTTACACACTTTCTGCTCTTGCCTATCAGCTAATAATGATGTTTTTACAGCAAGCGACAGCAAGCCATAAATAAGAGAGCTCAGCTGCTCAGCATCTTCTAACTATAGAGGAGATAATGTGGATCAGAGATAGGTCAGCGCCTCAAGCTTCCACTGTTCTCTTTTACACCCAGATTTCTGTTCCCTTTCTCCTCTTATCTGCACTCTTTTTAGCCATTCTACTTTTCTATGCTGTGGTGTGCTGGGGGAGCAGCACAGCAAAGAGGGACTCATCCAGGCTGGAGAAACTGATCAGGAAGGCTAGCTCTGTGGTCGGCATGAAGCTGGACACTCTGGTGACAGTGGCAGAGAAAAGGACATTAAAGAAACTGATGGACATTATGAACAATGCTGGGCATCCTCTGCACACGGCCATAAACAACCAGAAGAGTCTGTTCAGTGACAGGTTGCTTCTCCCCAAGACAAGAACTAACAGACTTAAAAACTCCTTTGTCCCACACGCCATCAGACTGTTTAACTCCTCTCTGGAGGGGAGAGGGAGGGGAAACAGGAGGACAAAGGAGGGGGGAACAACTAAGCTGTAGTGCCTCTTCACCTCACTGTACAACACCTTGTGCAATACTTTTTGTAAATAGTCAACAGTGCAATAGACTCAATACTTGAAATGTGCAATTCACTTGTATTTTTATTTTTTATTCCTATTTATTCTATTTATCCCCTTTGTATATTTTATTTATATTTGTCTCTGTATTTATATATGTGTGTGTGTGTGTGTGTGTGTGTGTGTATATATATATATATATATAACAATTCTGTAACTGTAACTTCGGTCGTTGCTGTGCTTTTTGGAAGTCGAATTTCCCAGAGGAACCCACCCGAGGGATTAATAAAGTTCTATCTTATCTTATCTTATCTTATCTTATCTTATCTTATCTTATCTTATCTTACGTCCTGCTTTTGGAGCCTGAATTTAGGTACAAATCCAAGTCAGCAAACTGCTAACAAGGTTTAGACATTTAGACTTTGACATCTAAGTATTAGTTAAAGAATAAATGATAAAAATAACTACTTTTATTTATGATGTGTTATATTATATGACTAATATTATTGTTGGTTGTAAAAAAGTAAAACACAAAGACAAAAAGCCGTCCATCTTCTGTGCCTGCAAAATCTGGGTTTGGCAGTTGCCAGGAGAACTGTACTTGCACTGTGACAAGTGTAAACTTGGGGCGGGGGGGGGGGGGGGGGGGGGGGGGGGGATTATGGTGTGGGGTTATTTTTCAGGAGTTGTGCTCGGCTCCTTAGCTCCAGTGAAAGGATCTCTTAATTCTTCAGGATACAAAGACATTTTGAGCAATTTTATGTTCCTAAATTTGTGGGAGC
Organism: Maylandia zebra; assembly: GCF_041146795.1. Taxonomy (NCBI): domain Eukaryota; kingdom Metazoa; phylum Chordata; class Actinopteri; order Cichliformes; family Cichlidae; genus Maylandia; species Maylandia zebra. The sequence goes on along the minus strand of NC_135177.1, from coordinate 6,044,142 downwards.
AGTTTGGGGATGGCCCCCCTTCCTCTTCCAACATGACTGCGTACCAGTGCACAAGGTCCTTAAAGACATGCATGTGACAAGAATGTTAGTAGCCTGCACACAGTCCTAACATCAACCCAATATAGGGATGAGAAAGATTTGCTGTATCTGTCCTTGTGGCAGCAGAGCAGTCATGATTTGAATGCCGATTGTTGTTGATCATGTGCATCGTACCATTTTAGTAGCTGCTTCTATACGGATAATGATCCTTGTCACACTGGTATCATGTACACAACAATGAGTTCATTGGTCTCCTTTGGCCGCCCCAGTTACCTCATCCAAATCCTTTTCATTTAGTATAATTGGACGTATACAGATGTCCAAAATGTCCAAGAATAAAAATATAGATCTAGAAAGGAATGCAACAAATCCATTGTAACTACTTATATTTCATCAGAGCAAAATCACAAAGGAGAAACATCCTTGAAACTGCTGCACTGAGCTGCTCATCCTGTTACCAGTGATCTTGAATCACTGTAAATACATTTAAATACATACATTTTTTTTAAAAAAATAGAATGAACAGTGTTCATTCTATTTTTTTTTAAATGTATTTATTTTTACACAAGTGCCATGCAAATTGAAACAATGTTACTCTTGACTAACTGCTCAATCTCCTGGTGACAGCAACATAATAATATGAGCATTAGTGGCTGAGAACCATTGATGCGCAGAGCAGAATAAAAACAACATTAAACATTCAACAAAGGACAAGAAGACACAGTGGGATACAAAATGTTTTTTCTTCCGCTCAGCCCACACTCCTTTCACTACTCACTCATTATCTCTGGCTGCTGAAATTATTAAGTAAGTGTAACAGAGTTGCAGCCAGGTTGACAGACACATTGTAGGTTGAGATAAACCGCTTGTTGTTGGCTTTTCCTCTCCCCAAATTAACAAAGCCTCGAGAGCTCTTGCCTTGAATAAACTGTGCACATCATTGTCATATCTGCAGCTTAAGCTAGAAGAAGAATAGAGGTTTAAAAGGCTGGTAATGGCAGAGGGTTTTATAGTCTATATATTTAAACACTCTATATATTTAAATAGTCTATATTACATGCTCATATAAGCATATATCTTTATCCTATAATGCAGCTTACCTTGGCACAGTTGTAACTCCTCACTCTAACAGTGCAGGGACGATTATGTGGTATAACATTCATGTGAGCACACAGTGTGGTCCTTTGATATGCCAAAGCTACTGTGAAGATGCATACAGAGGTGACTGCTGCTCTCTCCCTGCAGGGCCCCATCCGTTCTTTGCAGGTGACGTGATAAGACAGGAGCTGACACATTAGCCCCCTACCTGCCACATATTAACCACATGGCAGCCTGCAGGGCAGACATCAGGCTTTGACCGACAGAAACCGTTTAATGGACTGTATTATACTGTAATTATGTATCCCTATTTTATTGTTCAGTCTCACATTTTTATAGACTGATCTGATCTCTATATATTACATTTTTTAACTTCATTGTTGATTTAACGCAGTTCATCCATGAAGTTAAAAAATAGGAAGCGTATAATAGCGAAAATCCTTGTGCGATTTAAATTTCCTCTTAAAGAAAATTTTCAGTGCAGCTGCTATTGATATCACCAATTTTGTGGAGCTGGATTTAAGAAATAAGTGCTTAAAGTTAAAAGGTTTTAGGAAATGTTTAGCGCCATCTTGTGCCAGTACGGAACGATACATCACATGGTTGGTTGGTTGGGATCAGAACAATTTTATACAACAAAATAGTCTTTTATTTTATAAAATCCAAACATTTTACTATGTAACAGGTTACGTCATGTCTGTGAAGGTTCTCAGTCATCCAGGTCATCGTAGTCATGCATCAGACCACAAACATATTTCCTACTGAAGAAAAATCGGGAATCCTGACATCCATGTCGTTGGGGGGGAAAATGTATGGTTACTGTGTAACCTTGGTTCTCTGAGTGAGAGACTATCTCTCCACTTTCAGGCCGCTCAGAGACGCATTCCGATCAAGCTACCACCGGTGTCATGTTTGCACAGCTGTTTATACGTAAGCTCTCGGGTGTGGCCGGGCTAGCCAGAGTGTCTTAAAGAAATATCTGCACACCATGACCGGGTGGGGGTGGGGGTTATACTCCGTAACGGAGTGGAGAGATAGTCTCGATATGGTAGAGAACTCCATGTTACGGTCTCCTTCACTTACATTTGAGCATCAGTTTTCCTCACTTCTAAAACAGTCCCGCTTTTAAGCTTAAGACCACTTGAAAAACGGTCGCCTCTCTGGCGTGTCTCATGGATGCAACCCAACAGTTAGTCTAAGGAGCTTGGAAAGGTAAGGATCTGGACTTCTTTAAGTTTCTTGAAGATGTTTCACCTCTCATCTGAGAAGCTTCTTCAGTTCTGAAGTGAAGATTATTATGGCATGGATGACTAAGAACTTACACAGACACCCCAGCAGTTACCATTTACAGTGAGGTCTATAAGTTTATGGACAATAACACAGTTTTGTCTTTATACAATATCTCAGTGCGTTTTAAATCAAATCAAGTTGTGAATAAAGTGTAGCCCTTCGTCTTTAATGGATTTAACAAAAGTGATAAGGAATTATCACTTTTGCAGCCCCCAACCTTCAGAGGCTCACAATTAATTGAACAATTGTCTTATACATAGTTTCATGAGGGTGTTCCCAATTCCAAAGAAATGTTGATGGAAGTGAGGGAGGCTGTCACTGGTCTGAAGGTCGACAGAATAGAAATATGTGGATGGGGAGGTGCATCATTGCCAAAGACACCTTCATGAATGGAAATACAGAGTTTACAACAAGGTGCAAACCACTGGTTACACTCAAGAACAAAAAGGCAGAAAACATCTAAAAGAGTTGCTAAGTTCTGACAAACGTATTTGGACAGATGAAACTAACTTTTACCAGAATGATGGGAAGAGCAACATATGGAGAAGGAGAGAGACAGCTCATGATCCAAAGCATACCACATCACCTGTCAAATATAGTGGAGGCAATGTACTATTTACTGATAATGTGACTGTTGATGTAAGTAGCACGATGGATTCTGAAGTGTACAGGACTACATTCTGCTCAGATTCAGCCAAATGATGCAAAACTGATCGGACAGCATGTCACAGCAGATAATGACCCAGAGCGTACTACAAAAGCAACCCAAGAGTTTCTCATATGCGCTGATGCCCACATCTCTTTGGCCTTCACATTTAATTTGCCAGTTTGAATTAGCTCCAGATAGTATGTCTGCCTCCTTTGTCAAGTCTTGCATTTAGCTCTGTCCACTACATGACACACTTTAGTGTTCATTTTTTATAGCTGTGTTAAGCTCTGCTGTACATGGTGGATGGATTCTAGAAGTCTTTTGGCAAATCAACAAAAGTCTGGAATATTCTGGCTGCCAGTTTAGCCCAAAGGGCGAGCAGGCAACCATATGCCACAAGGCTTAATGCTCCAGCCTGGACTCACCTCTGACCCAACGCCTTTGTTGTGTGTCTTCCCCTGCTTTTCTATCCTAAAAAAGGCCCAAAAACCTATGAGCAGAGTTGAGAATAGATTATCTGTCATGGTATTTTGAAAAGTTTGTGTTGTTTTTTTCGTTTTGTTTTTTTTTTTTACAAAATCCAGTTGGAATCCACTGTAAATGCTGTGACTTCATGCTGACTATAGTTGCACAAAGGAACAAACTACAGTTGAAAAGCACCTTTCATGCCTACAGGTGGTGAAGATATGATGGTAAAACTCTACACTCTCGGAGGATGATTCCTTCAAGTTAGTCTATTTGGTTGTGGAATCTCCTCGACTGGCTGACAGTTTGCTCTCCATTTTTTATGGAAGTTTCATTTTACTGGCCTGTCATATCTCCCACAAAATCTTTTAAAATGTTATTAATGGCATTATACAATTTATAGCTGTAACAGAGTTGTAAAATGGAGTGTTGAGATTAATACGGATTTTAATCAAAAATTCATTGATGGAAGTGTCAGTCCATCTGGCCATTTCACACTTATCCTTTGTTGGGTCTTACTGGAAGCAGGCTAAGCCAGAAGTTTGTCTCCAATGCAACATTTTTAAGCTCCGCCTGTGGGATCCTCAAATATTTCAAGACTGGATGACATATATTCTCTATGGCGTAACCTCCTAGTGGGACGTGATGGGAAAGCCTGCACAGATAGCAGCCCAGGATGCATCCTAATCCGATGCCTGAACCACCTCACCTGACTCCTTATGATGCAAAGGAGCAATCACTCTACTCCAAGCTCCCACCAGACTGAACTCCTTACTCTATAAGGCACATGCAAATCCAGCCTCCAGCTTGAGTTAATATGGTCTGCTGCCGACCCTGTCCAAATTATACCGTGATACCAGGTGCAGTGCGAAGTGGACAGGAGTCAAACCCAGGATCAATGTGTTGAATCTGTTACGGCCGAGAGGGCCCGGCTGTGGGTGTGGACTCAAATGCAGACACAGAGGGAGGCAAACGGGCGTGAACACAGTGCTTTATTTACAAGTGTCTAGTGAAATTACACAACAGGAGACTATGAATGCTATGAATTATGAAATGCTATGAACTGTGAACTGTGAGGCCAAACTGTGAACATGAAACTGAGTGCTATGGCTAGGTGCTGGATTTCACGGATGGAAAAAAGGGGCAGCGGCTTGGATGGAGGTACGCAGTCACTATAATGAGAAGAGACAAGTAGTCAGTGGCAGTCCAGTGAATCACAGCTGCAGGATTAGGCTATGGAGGTTAGGGCTTACGCGTTGCAGGTTTAAAGTGTCATGCGAGGAAGGGGTGTCCAGGGGGTTCCGGGTGAGGAGTGTCCAGAGAGGATCCAGAATATGCGTGGAGTGAGGGACTTGGCAGGGAGGCAGGCAGGTGTAGTCCGATGGTGGAGAGGAAGAAACCAGATGACAGAACCAGCGTCCAGGCGGAGATGAGAGTAGTTCGGGAAACGTGACTGCCAGGTGGGTCCTATGACAAAGAAAAACACGGTGAGGGAAAAGCAGTAGTTGAGGGTTCTCACAAGGGGTTCGCAGCCTAGCACTGACATGGGTTAGCAGAAGATCTGGCAGAGGTCTGTTGTGAATGCTGGTCTTATATGCAGGTGACTTGATTGGAACCAGGTGTGGAAGCTGATTGGAGTCTCTGCCTGAAGGTAGAACCCAGCGGAGTGGAAAAACCCCGTGCTCACCCGGACCATGACAGAATCTCAACCAAGCAACCAGTATCTGCGTCTGAAAAATTAAGACAGTGCAGAAAAGGGCAAAAACTGCAGTTCCTCTAGTGGCCACTTGAGGCTGGCTCCATGTTAAAATGTCCAACTAACAATAGCTGATAGCTTAGTACTCTGGCCTCCGGGCTAAATATGGTCACATGTGGCTCAAATATCAGCGGGTGATGTCACAGTGATTGCATTCATCTTTTATGTACAGTCTGCAGCCTGATCTGAACACGTGCAAACAAAAATAGAACAATGTAAATAATAGAAATTAGGTTGACCTGGTGTCCTTTTTCCATATAATACTAGAAATGACTTTGTTCCTTGTAAAAATCAGTCAAAGTACGACCAGCATGGAACCTGTCCCTCCACATGTTGCTACAGTGTTTTGATCACATAAATCACAGCAGGTACATTTTAATCCAAATCAGTGAGAAATACATTTTTGAGGGAAATTGATTCCTGGTTTTAAAACGGATTTTCTGCTGTCAGTGAAAAACAAACTGCCATCTTATATTTAGGTATCATTTACAGAGATACAGTGCATCTGTCAAAATCTCCACAGATAATAAAGGAACCGGTTAATGGGTCGTTAACCATGAGGTACTTTAAGGAAGAGCGATCACACTCTTTTGTGTAGCCTGAGCAATGAAAATAAGACCTTGTGTCTGTGCAAATGAAGCTACTGAGTGACATGGCATCACCCTTGGCTTGTCTGCCTTGGGCTCAGATTCCTGGCTATTGTTGCTTGACAAGCTGCCAACAAGGCTGGCACCACTGATGCTCCTGACTCCTGCACTGATCCTGTGTCTCAAGCATGGCAGCCTGTTAGCCGATGCTTTCAGTTTCTCAACAAACACTGCCAATGCACTAGTTATTACTCCAGTCTTACTTTTGGAACTGCTAAATTTTCCAGGCATCAAGTTCCTCTAGCACTGTATCTGTTCATTTGTTCCTATCGCAGTGGCTACTTTATAAGGTGTACATGTTTTATTGTAACCACATCTTCTGATGGCTGGCTTAAACTGGCTTCTCAAACACACCAATGACTTCGCTGTACTCTGTACACTGTATGTGATGGAATGACAGATTTGCACAATGCATGTGCATCCAACAAATCTGCAGAAACTGTGTGATGCTGTGTGATACATCACTTTTTGGGCATAATTGCCATAAATATATTTCATACACAATGAAGGTTTATACCCAGCACTATAACAGAAAGTTGTTAATGCATTTTATTCTAAACCCTAAATGTAAATTAGACGGTGCAACATCTTAAAAAAAAAAAAAAGAATTCAAACAACCCAGCACGGCAGCCCGATGTGAGAGATTTGGCACTATTTGCCAGCAACCAGCACCTTATGAGTAGTGTGACAGCCAGTTAAGCAAAGTAGAATCAGGTACGGTATAAACCCCATGTTACACTGGTTCAGTGCTACACTGGTTCAGTGCTACACTGGTTCAGTGCTACACTGGTTCAGTGCTACACTGTTAGAGAATAGATGCAAACAGTGTGTCTTTGTGAACTCTGAGAACATAATTTGCTGCCGGCAAAGTTATCATGGCAGTGCCATCACACTTCCTGAGTGCAAATTGAGTTGAGTTGGTTGCTTTGTGGTCGACCTCATTATGCACTGAATGCTTTGTGGTAATCAGAATCTAGGCATTCAGTGGTGTAATTATCTGAAATTATCTGTTTGAAAAGCAACAATTTTATGATTAACACCCAGTGCGTTGTCTTCTATAGTATAAAATATTGAAACAGAAGAGGAAACGCTCACCCAGAGGTACTTACAGTAAAGGGAAATCTTTATGGCACCCTTATGAAACATGTTTAAAAGTCCATTACCTATATTGGTTTGAGCTTTTCAGCACTCAGTGGGACTCATTTTTGTATAATTATTTCACAGGTAAGCCAGATTTTAAAGATGAATTATAAGCCAAGAGTATGCTCTATTTAAAGAGTCGCTGTAGCTCACCTAAAACCTCCAACCAGGCTGAATTCACTTCCAACCCTCTGAACTGGCTTTCGGGGCTTCTTTGCAGGTGCATTCTCATTTCAATGATAACATGAACACTGTACCCTACACCCTCCTTCTCATGGAAGAGTCCAGGGATGTCAGTGGTGTGTGTGTGTTTATCTGTGTGGTAATGGTACACCACCTCATACCTTATTAATGCTGATTTCTCTGTACTGGTTCCTTTGGCTCAGAGGGTAAAATGTAGAGAGGATGGAGACTGCTGCAAATTAATGGATAGAGGAGAAGAGCAGAGAGAGGGGAAGAGAAGAGAATGACATGATGGAAAAATGGTGACTTAATGATGTCTTGAAGAACTGTAAAAAAAAAAATCAGCAAAAAGAAGGGCAGAACAGCAGGGAGGGGAACAAAAAACAAAACGTAGGCATACTGTGTGTGGATAGAGGTGAGCCATCCATCCCCATGAAGAGGTCACTGGAAACTGCCTCATTAACCAGACAGAACACATAGATCCTCCCTTGGGTGAATTACTATAACAATGATGAGCCGTGTATCGCAAAAATAACACACACTCACACACACACACACACACACGCTGCCATAGTAATAATGAGCAGAAGTGCAACGGTGCTTGTATGCAGGGGAAAACCCCTTCCTGTGCTAATGTATGTGAAAACAGCCGATCAGGTTTCCAGACATTAAAGATGCTATATTCTTTAAGTTACCACTTCCTCCCAGAATACACTCGGACACAAGATCACCTGGTGCTTGGAGATGTGCTGCTCCAAGGACCAACTCAGGGAACAAATGCACCTTTGCTCATCGTTCGATAACCTGCCAAAGTGCTACGGAAAATACAAATGCATCATTGTACTTTCAAACCTAAACAAACCACTGCCAGTGTTTACAGGGATGAATGCTGTAAAGTAGACTGAAACCCATCATTGTCACCAGTTGTTGCTGTGTGTGGAGCACCTTCTATTAGTCTAATGCATTACTGTTATCAGTTATCACTCCAGGTTTAATGTGGACTGCATGTAAAAGAGGAGTGTATTGACTTGTTAGTTTTGGACACTGTGTACTGAGGCGTACTGCTCACTGTCATACTGATTTCTCTGGAGCCAGAAGTGACCATATTTAGATATGAAGGTGAGGTGCTAAGTGCTAAAAATGGCCAGTCGGTTAGCAGAATCTATAAATTGTATGGGTTCAAAGCACAGACACACATTTACGCAGATGGATTAAAAACTAGAATTTCACTCAGGAAACTGACACAGTGGATTATAATATTTGACCAGATCAGTGACTTGAATTAGCAGAGGTGGACAGCTATCAGCTACAGTATGTGTTGGCACAGCAGCAATGTGCCTAAACTGAAGCCTTATCAGTATTTGAGGGTAGGATTTTTTTTTTTTTTAATCACCCACCTTACAGCTGTCATGAAGGTGGAAACTAAACAGAACATGTACTATGCTCCAAGAATGATTTTACACATGTCCTGGGATTTACAGCTTCATTTTTACACATGAATCTCAGCCGGAGTTAGGAGAATGGAGTCTGGGATTCGTCAAAGTTGCAAATTTTTATTTTATTTTATTTTTTTACATTCAATACAAACAGCAGATTCACAGCCTCAGCTACGTTCTCACTTGTGGAAATACTGAGTTTTATTTGGGTACAGTGCTGTCTGGACAGAGCATGCAGGGGCAGGCCACATGACATCCACTCAGTATGAATTTTCCAGAGTTTTACCTGCCGCGCTGTCTCATGCATGATATAATTCTGTCGTTTGTACAATCTAAAGCTGATTTTTTTGTCCAAATCTCTTTAATCAAAGTGGGACTATTATACCATCCATAGTTATTTACTCTGTGAGCATTTCCATGTGGAAAGCCAAAAGGCAAGGATATCAACAACAGCAACCCCCTGACACAACAGAACAGGCATAAGTAAATGCCATGAAAAGCACAAACCGGAGGAGTTTGGGTGGAGGTGGGTTGCAAAATGGCTTGCAAAGGCAGCAACATGGGGCTGAAACTTAAATAGCACACCAAATGGACAATTTGTAATAAAATGTGCCAAAGAATATCAGCTGAGCGAACAGTTGATGTAAAATAGCATTAAATCAACGGATGTACCAAGATTGCTGACTGTGCTTGACACTGTCACCTGCTAAAAGTAACTATGATCAGTTTAGGGATGGGCAGTCCTGGGAATGTGCACCACTGTTCCAAATTCTTTCCATTTACTGGATTCCATAAACCTTAAAAATGACTTTGTAATCTTTTCTAGACTGATGGATAACAATGACTTTGTTTCACAGCTGTTTTTCTAGACTGAGGCATGATGTATTACATTTTTAGTCTACTTCACTTTTTTAGACATTTTCTCTTTAAGTGATTTCTTGATCCAACAGGCCTGGATGTGCCTCGTGAAACTGAACTTTCCATAAAAAAGTTGTTTTAATCAGTTCATTCATGATGTAATAATTGTGCAATTTCTTTTCACATTGGTACTACTTTTTCAGTCATTTGTCCAGTAAATATAGTGGAGTCAAACTTAAACTTTAATTATCATGTAGAGCAGTAGAATTGATGTGGAAATGATTGGTGGGAAAATGAAGAAAAACTGAGGGATTCAGTTACACAGCTGCCTCTCACATACTCTCACTGAATAAATTAGCATGTTTTCACAAAGGTTAAAGGGATAGTTAAAATAAGAACAGTGAAAGAAGTTGAGGCATTACATCTGTTGTGAGCATCAACAGAGCTGAGTTTTTCCATGTCAGCTGTAGTAAAAGTATTCAAGTTTAAATGGCAACAAGAAGAATGCAAGTAAAAATCAGATTTTGAAGGAAAAGTTTTTACGACTGCGGTCTGCAGCTCAGTTTAACATAGTCCAAGTAAAAACATGAAACTGATGTACTGCAGATAAGTTTATAGCTAATTTCCAACCAGTGTCCCTTGTTGGGCTTACATTCACAATACACGGAGATAAATCATGAAACCAAAACACACCATGAATACAGCTACAATTAACAGACAATGTAAAAACAAACAAACACTGTCAGAACCTGAGCAATCTGATTCTGTGTCGGTATGAATAACAGTCCATTTACTACTGCAGAGATAAGCTCCTGAATGAAAACGGTGCCACACGTTACAAAAGCCCATTTTCTAGGTCAGCTGGGTCAACAGTAATACACAATCCAAAGACGGCAATGCCAGCACACATAAATGTATTCCCATAGCTGCTAAAGGTCACTTAATTTTGAAAGGTAATTATAGGTTATAATAAGCTGCTCTCATGCAATATGTGGTTGATTATGTGCAGGAAGATTCTCCTCTTGGAACCGAAATGTCAATGCATTCGCAAAACCATAAGCATAACTGTGAGATACACTATAAATGAAGATCTTGCCTAACGACCCACCTCCCTCATTTGCTTCCCCTTCTTGGATGACCTGGAACACCTTTCAGGATCCTCCATTGGTGAAAACTACTGCCAGAGATCTACACGTCTTCTGAAAAATTACTTTTTCTATACATCCCAAGCAGAAAGCAATGGCTTGAAGTATATAAGTCCAAACAAGTTAGTTTGGACAAGTAGTTTAATTTTTTTGTGTATGCGATCTAGCCAATCAGAAAACAGCTAGGTTTCAGCTAAAGCAGTTTCAGACATATGAGCTGCACAAACCCCCGGTATGATATAAATAATAGTTATTTTGAACTGTGAAGACCATGAAAAACACAGAGCTAGGCATGAGCAGCTTATGGAACAAATTTGTTAGGCCGAATTATAGTGCCCCTCTTATTTTTCCAGCCAATAAAGGCTCCAAAGGGAGATCTTCATAAGGTTGGCAAATTTAAAGGCTGCTGTGATCATTTCTGTTATCATTCTGCAATCTTCGCTATAGAAGGAAACACTGGTATACGGTCAGTGTTGCAGCAGTTTTCTTAAAAGGCGTGTGGTACTTTCTAAAGTAGTCATGCACTAATGCAAGCTCAATGCTATTAAAGTGAAAAGTTTTATTATCCAGTGACTGCTACTGACAGAAACTCTCTAGCATGAACTTTACACACTCCCTGCCCTGCACAATCCCCCAAAGTCACCTTAACCTTTTAACAGAGATCAAAGAGGGGCAAAAAAAAAATACAGAGACACAAGAAAGCTTTAGTCACAGTTCAAAGCACCGATATCTGTGTGTGTGTGTGTGTGTGTGTGTGTGTGTGTGTGTGTGTGTGTGTGTGTGTGTGTGTGTGTGTGTGTGTGTGTGTGTGTGTGTGTGTGCAAAGAAATGATGGAGAAAGTGATGAGAGAAGAGAGGGAGAGAGTCAATGAGGCACAACCTGACTTCAAACACATACAGATTAACCTTACACCCCTCCTCATAGTGGCATGTTGGTTCTGCCAGGATCCAGAAACCTATTAGTGAGTCCAAGCTCTCTTTAGAAAGATCGTGATGGGGAAGGCGGGGCACTGCAGTGGCACTGTCTGAATACAAAGAAATCCGCCTGAACACTTGTTTCTTCCCATTTAATTGGATCTGGTTCAGTTTGTACTCATGTATATGTATATTTTTACTAATGATGTGAAGAAACCAACCACAGTTGTGGAAAAGGATAATCAGAAGTCTTATTGAGAGGTTAATAAAAGAGCTGCTCAAAGGTCATCAAACACAGCTGGACCTTGAGTTCAGAAATAAAATAATCCTGCCAATTCCAAGGTTACAAATCTGAATAAAAACAGAATCCAAAATAAACATTTAAAGTCACGAAAATTTGATCTCAATATTTGATCTTCAATATTAATATATTATTTCAGTGTTTGGATATAGCCTATAGGTGATCAGTCTGCTAAAGGAACTAATGTGATGACCAGTAGCTGAAAATTAACATTAAATAATGCTGAAGATCAACAAGAGTCGTGGCTAAAAAAGTTACTTTCACTGTTATATAAGCTACTTGGATATTCTTTGCCTCTCTGAAAGTACTCTGTCAGAAAACTCTGAGGGTCTGTCTGGGGGATTTTCCTCCTCCTCCTCCTCCTCCTCGTTGCTTCTTTTTCTTTTTTGGAGTTCTCTATTCTATGGTTTTTCATCTGCTTGTTTAAGTTCGTGGTGTTGACACAGGAGTGAATATCTTATATATACAGATTACAGTTTACATTGTTCTCATTTGCAGCCATAGAATATCTCCTCTTTTTTTCTGCTATCGTGCTGTCTCACACTCCAGAGTCACATGACAGCATGGCAACAAGACACGGCAGAGCAGGGGAGGAGGTGACAAGCAACATGTGCATGCAAGATGTGAGAGAAGCAGCATTTGTTCAAACCTGTCTACTTTTTGATGGAACAGGAGCAATGTACTGAACACAGAGGGGAGAAACAAACAAAGGTATCGATCCCTTCACACATATCAATCAACTGGTATTGATACTATCAATATTTGGATCAATTCACTCACAGCAGTAGGTTGTGAAGTCCATATACTCATAGTTAAATCGGCTGTAGTGTGGAAGTGCCAATGCAAAAGGGTCTTTGGTAACATAAAGTAGTAGTAATCCTGCTACTTTTCTCAGTAAGCAATAGATTTTTAATGACTAACAAATTACTTTAAAAACATAATGCTACTCAACACTGTCTGTCAGGCTTATAGTATGATTTACTGTTTCTAAAGTTCTACAACACAGAAACGTGTTTTACATTTTGCCTCTGTGCAGAGTAGCTTCACAGTGTTTGGCTAGAATAGACTGCAAAGACAGCAATGGAGGGGTAAAAGATAGATAGATGAATGAACTAATTTAAATATTCATTAATGTCCACAAAATAAAGAAGGTAAAGCTGCACAGTTTCATGCAAATCATTTTAGAGTCTTTTTTAATGGAAAACCTTATAAATAGCTGATGAACATGAAGGCGTTTTTATGGTCTGACCAAGTGAGGTTAGGTCACCTTTTAAAGAAAAGCCAGCATGTCGTATGAAGGTTCAGTTATCTGTGCAGAATATGGCTCAGTGAGATGAGAAAGGTACAGATATCCCCTCTGGCTGCATCAGATTCATCTGTGCCTAAAATGTTTGCACAGGGAGAGAGAGTCTGTATGTGTGATGACCTAAAAAAGGCAGAAAGTCAGTGTAGGTTCAGAAAAAAGGGTACAGATAAGAGATTTGACAAGAACACACTTCAAGGCAACACACCCAACAATAGCAGCAGAGTATAGGCAATTTTCAGGGAATATATAAACATTTTTTGCAAATATGTTTGCTTTGCTTACCAGATTTAGGAGAAAAGACTAATATTAATGTGTTAAATAAGATCATTTTGAGCATCTTAGAAATTTGCTTGAAATTTAATCAGCACGCTCTTCTACCCACAGGATGAACTGTGTTCATTTGAATTCCCCATGAGCTTTTTATTTGCCATATTCTTTAGCCAGAATGTCCCATTCAATTCAATTCTATTTATGCAACACCAAATTACAACAACAGTTGCTTCAAGGAGCTTTATATTATAAGGTGAAGACCCGACAATAATACAAGGAATACACAGCAAACCCCAACAATCAAGTGCTTTGGCGACAGTGAGAAGGAAAAACTCCCTTTTAACAGGAAGAAATTTCTGGCAGAACCAGGCTCAGGAAAGGGCGGCCGCTGCCGTTACCATGAGCAGAGACAGGGCAAAGACACGCTGTGGAAGAGAGTCAGAGATTAATAATAACTAATAACTAAATGCAGAGAGGTGTATAAGACATGGTGAGTGGAAAAGGTGACTGAAGAAGCAGTGCATCATGGGAATCCCCCAGCAGAATCCAAACTGGAAGCTGGTTCCACAGAAGAGGGGCCTGGAAACTGAAGGCTGTGCTGGGTCCACATCTACAAAACAAAAAACAAACAGCAGTCTCCAGTGGAAGAGCATGCTGTTTTTAAGACTGTGTCAGGTGAGAGTGTTACCATTCGACATTTAAAGTACGCCGTAAACTCAAACTGTCAGTGCCAAGTCCTACAGTAGCATCTTGAACAAGAACATTTGGTATAAACAGCTTCATGGACGTGACTGCTAACGGTTCTCCCGAAGAACTATGTGATTAGTACTGATTACATTCAAGGGCTATGTAACCACAATGGACCGCAGTAAGTTTACATTATTATTTTGAATTATTGAACTATTACTCAGTACACAATCAGATGCTAAACTGGCTTCATGAATGAATCATCAGTCTCTTCAGCTTTATCTCCAGCTTTGTTTGTCCGACCATGTTTAACAACTTCTGCCTTCCTCACATTTCAGTTCTCTACCTGGATGTGTTGTCTTCCTATTTATTCTCTGCTCACTACTAGAAGAGGTTAATAATTAACCCCTTGCTTACAGTTTTCTTGCATTTTGTACCTCACAAATCAGTCTACACACTTCACTCTTATAAACCCAAAAAATTAAATAAATGCCAGAAGATTCAAATTTTTTGAAACTGGAGTCATTATTGAACCTTCCGGTGAATTAAAAACAATAAATGTCAGTTTGGATACATCAGTTTAATTTATATCATATTTCTTACCTCTGGCATATTTATATTTATTCCTTAAAAACATATTGTTCGGTTTTTGAAGACAGGAAAAACTACACTGATGATGTAGAACTCTCAAAAACTCATACATATGATGCACTTGGTGTAGGGTTAAATAACAATATCTAAGCTGTGACTGTTCATTGGCTCTCTTGCATGAAATACACTTAACTGATGACTCACTGACCTGTGAAATATCTACCAAGAATTGGATCACCAGAAGATGGATGGATGGATGGATATGTCCTGTCACTGAACTATTTAATCACACCTTGCAAGGACAAATTGATAATTCTGAATGTAGCTTAATAACTTGAACAAGTTAGACAGCAAAATATCAAGAAAAGAGCAAACAGACATACTGTATGTCACTTAGTTTATTCAAAAATGTGAGAAAAACTGTTAAATGTTGAAGCTGTAAATTTACTGTAGCTTGGTGAAACAGCTGAAAAGAATAGTTGTGAAAAAACTGTTGGTTTAGAAAAGAAAGCTGAGGTTTGTTTCACAGCCTGCTGCAAGTATTTGTGTGGATGTAGCTCACGAGGTAGAGTATCTACTAATTGGAGGGTTGGTGGTCCAATCCCTGCCTGCTCCAGTCTGCATGCCAAATATCCTCGGGCAACGTGCTAACCCCAAGATGCGATGCATGCATTGAAGTGTGAATGTTAGATAGAAAGCATTTCAGCTGGAAAAAGGAGAGAAACATGAATGGGAGAATGAGGCATGTTGTATAAAGCGCGTTGAGTGCTCAGGCAAATTAGGAAGCTGTCTGTTTATATTATTATTATATTGTTTTTTATATATCACTGATGAAGCGATTACATTTAGAATTAGTTGTGTTGGGTATTTTTTGGCACGATGTATGCATATGGCATGCCATTCTTCCACAAGCAACAACTTCAATTTAAATGTCTTCCAACCATCAAAACTGATCATGTGGTGCTTCTTTCTATGATGTTTCACCACTTTCATATTCCAAACAATGATTTTCTCCATTTGATCCCTTTTCACTCCATCTTTATGTGCTGGCATCTTGCAGGAAGCCTGCAGGGTTAGGTGTATGATGTAATTAGGAAGGAAAGCTGTCTAGAATCCACTCATGCTCCATAAATTCTAGATAAAAGTGCTCGTTTTGAGGGGCTGCTGAAAATCAAGACAGCATTATACTTGTATATAGGGCAGGACAGTTTTTTCTATGCTTTCTTAAATGATAATCATCAAGCACCTTTGAGTAAATATCTATATATTCAAAGAGTGGAAAAATAAGGGATAGCTCTAAAAATTCTTATTAAATGTGGCTTTGTGGTAAAGTCTTCCACCAAATGATGTGCATTCTGTTGACAGATGAAAATATCAATACCTTAATGTGACATGACTGCCTCCACTGAGAGTAGAGAGTCAATATTCAGTGCATTTATCTCTAATTGTCTCGTTCTGTGATATCAGAAAAAGCAAAAAATTACACAAGTACTTTTTTCTCTGCTCTGCATTGCCATCAGAGCTAATAGAGCTCTGACGGTGGGGTGGAGGAGGGAAACAACATTCAGTAGTTGAGTTTGTGTAATTCCATTCGTAATGATGACAAATCCACTCTAGGGAGTCATTCAAATATCCAACGCATGTGAAGGAAATGAGAAACATTTCCCTTCCTGAAGCTCACGAAGACACACTATTATTCTTGTCAAGTGTAAAAAGAGATTTACAATTCGTTAGAGGCCCAGATTATGCTCATCAACATCACACTCACACCCTTCACTGTGTTCAGTGGAACTTGCGCTTACATACACCAGTGGGGGATGGGGATTATTCACTTGTGGGAATCTTATGTTTACACATAAGCAACATCTTTGACAAGCTTGGTGTGCTAGGCAACTTAGTGACCATAGAAGGGCATTAAAATGTTTTCAACAGCCAATCACAAAAGCAGACTACATCCAACAATTCAGCTTGGCTACTTGTTTTAATTGTGTCTTTTCCTCTAAACTGAAAAATTAAGCAAAAAACAAACACAGTAAAAAGAAAGTGAATTGATGTGTAAGACAGTGAAGCCAAATTTACAACAAAATGTGTTTATATACTCAATACAGTAGTACTCTTTGGTACTGTTGATTTTGCCAGTGCATGGTGACACTGAAGAATCATAAATGTACAGTTATATGGCATGACAGACTATAACCTAACACTAAAACAAACCTGATATAAACACAGACAACATTCACATTTTTAATGCAGTTTTACATGCATGCTTAAATTACACATATGATGGACATGGGCGGCACGGTGGTTAGCACTGTTCACAGCACAGCAAGAAGGTGCTGAATTCAGTTCCACCATCAGGCCAGGGAGTTTGCATGTTCTCCCCGTGTTTGCCTGGGTTCTCTCTGGGTACTCCGACTTCCTCTCACAGTCCAAAGACATGCAGTTAGTGGGGATAGGTTAATTGAGAACTCTAAATTTTCCATAGATGTGAGTATGAATTGTTCACTGTGTCTATGCGTTTTGCATCTTGCCCCCCGGTGACCATGAAAAAAGGACAAGTGGCAGCGAATGGATGGATATGTATATTCTAACTGACAGGTTGCGAAAAATCAGAAGGTTGATATATCCTAATAGTACTATTTACTATTAGCATGTATAGTTAATGAGCAGAAACTAAAACTAATGGAAAAGGTTTAGCAGAAGAAAAAAAGAAGTAAAAACATACTAATTAGATGCTGAATGTCAAGATTAATTGACAGTTAGATTAATCTGACAGTCCTTTTGTGCGTTCCAAATTCCATCAATTTTGAAAAGCTCTGCAGCACCACTGGCTGAAATGCTGCCCACATCATGACAGAGCCTCCACTGTGTTTTACAGAAGGCTGTAGACACTCACTGCTGTACTGTTCTACCTCTCTCCTGACCTTCGCTCCTCATATTGACAATAGTTTTAACCAAAAGTTGTCAAATTTGAACCTGTTGCTACTGCTTGCTCATTTCTTCAGTCCAGTTTTGTGTAATTCAGCATATCTCAGCCTTTTGTCCTTGTTTCCTTTCATAAGAATGGCTTCTGACAGCCACCCTGTTTCTGATGAGGCTTCAGAGAACAGTAGCAGGATCATTGGAAGGGCCCGATGTATCTCTCATGCACTATGTCAGAATCTTTGCTAGAACTTATCCTTTTTCTTAAAGACATGACTTTAAAATATACTTTCATTCATACGCTTTCATTTGTCCTCCACTTTCCAGTTTGCTGATATTTTAAGGACACACAGCGCACAACACTAAGATATGCCAGGATTTTACCAACAGATCTTTGGAAATTGCGTACAAAAATAATATTTTTTTCCCCTGTCAAACTGTCTTTGGCATTTATTGCAGTTTCAGCTAAAGAAATGTGAACAAATGACTTTTTTTTTTTTGTGATAGGGCGCTTTAACAAAGTGCCTAAAGATATCATTTTAAATTTGGCTCTTTCCTAAGATTTCTGTGATGTGTACACACAGGACTGGTTCATCCCTTGAGTTAGTTGTTCTGTTATTGCTTGAATTCATAGGTCAGTGTTAAGTGGCTTAAAAAAGACATTATTCTGAAAATGGTCAGGTACAAGGGCTGGTTTGAAAATGAGTGAAGAAGCAGTCAATGTCCAAAGAAAAACTTTTAAAGAGCTTCAGAAAGCCTGGACAGCTATTGCTCAAGAGCACTTTAAAAATTAAACAAAGTCTGTTGCTTTGGAAGCAAAACAAATCAGGGGTTGCTCAAGACCATTAAATTTCACCTCCTTTTTGCTCTTAAAATTTAGTGTATCTCCATTATTAACGCTCGTAAATATCATTGTCTTGATTTTCCATCATCCTACAATTCAGAATTGATTTTTGTCTTTTAAATTAAACTTGCTTTGCTTTAGAAATCAAATTTCCTTCTGAGCCACAGAGAGTGGTTTTATAAAATTTTATTACAGTGTAGCTTAAACTTTGCTCAGCCTTTGACATAGTTTCACCAGTGACTGTACAGTCATTGGTTGTCACTGGCTATAGCTGTGTCTGTGCTTCAGTTCGCTGTGCCGTAGTGACTGACTGTGTCCAGTGATTGCTGAGCTTGCTAAGCATATTATTGAAACAGCTGGGCATGTTGTCAACACGATATTTAGCATATAAATACAGCTGAAGTCTGAACAACAATCACCAACAGCTTCACCTAGCATAGTCAGGCAGAGCAGCTATATACTGTTGGGGAATGTTACTGTATGACTTTTCATAATCTTTCCCAAAGAAATGATGTCTTTTGTGAGATAAATGAGACCAAAGCAACATTTTAAATCATTGTGAATTGACTAACACCAGATAATGTTGTCCATTATTGCAAAAGGTAGTAGCAATAACTGTCGCTGCAACCTTTGACTGAGAGGACTTCATGTTTTGCAGTGGTTAAAAACCCATCCATCCATTCATCCATGTCCAGGAGAGATGCCCAGACCTCCCTCTTCGTAGCCACCTCCTCCGACTCTTATGGGGGAACACCAAGGCATTCCCAAGCCAGCTGAGAGACCCTGCATGTCCTGGGTCTGCTCCAGACCTCCTTCAGGTGAAGCATACCCAGAACCCCTCACCTAGGAGGTACTTGGGTAAAAACCAATCAAATAATTACGATTACAATATTAATCAAATATTTAAATGCAATGAATGTAATAAATGTAAAGATTAATTTACTAAGCAATATCATTAATTTGAATATTTGAAAGTATGTGAAAAGAAACCAAATGTAACATTTCAGCACATTTCAGACTTAATCAGAGATCTATAGATATGCCTTCAAATCAGCTAAGTACAGACAGTACACTATATAAAAATTCCCCACTCGCCCCTGCGGGCAGTCTATCCTTCAAGCTCGGGTCCTCTACCAGAGGCCTGGGAGCTTGAGGGTCCTGCGCAGTATCTTAGCTGTTCCCAGGACTGCGCTCTTCTGGACAGAGATCTCCGATGTTGTTCCTGGGATCTGCTGGAGCCACTCTCCTAGTTTGGGAGTCACCGCACCTAGTGCTCCGATTACCACGGGGACCACCGTTACCTTCACCCTCCACATCCTCTCGAGCTCTTCTCTGAGCCCTTGGTATTTCTCCAGCTTCTCGTGTTCCTTCTTCCTGATGTTACTGTAATTCGGA
This sequence comes from Maylandia zebra, assembly GCF_041146795.1. Taxonomy (NCBI): domain Eukaryota; kingdom Metazoa; phylum Chordata; class Actinopteri; order Cichliformes; family Cichlidae; genus Maylandia; species Maylandia zebra. The sequence goes on along the minus strand of NC_135177.1, from coordinate 6,024,205 downwards.
ACCGCTACATCGATCACTACAGCCGTCTTCTTCTGTCTACCACCACTATGTCCAGTTGGTTAGCCACCACCATTTCGTCCGTCTGTATCTGGAAGTCCCACAGGAGCTTAGCTCGGTCATTCTCCACCAGGCCTCGAGGGCCGGTGTCCTGCAGGTTTTAGATGTGTCCTTGATCCATCACAGCTGATTTAAATGACTAAATTACCTCCTCAACATGTCTTGAAGTTCTTCAGAGGCCTGATGATGAACTAATCATTTGATTCAGGCGTGTTGACCCAGGGTGAGATCTAAAACCAGCAGGACACCAGCCCTTGAGGCCTGGAGTTCGACACCCCTGCTGTACACTATGCCGGCCACTTGGTTATGGCGTTCCATGTATGCCCTGCCTGCTAGCATCTTGCACCCTGCTGTTATGTGCTGGATTGTCTCTGGGGCATCTTTACACAGCCTGCACCTGGGGTCTTGCCTGGTGTAATAGACCCCAGCCTCTATGGATCTTGTACTCAGAGATTGTTCTTGTGCTGCCATGATTAGTGCCTCTTTCAGTCCAGCCTTGTCCAGCCACTGGTAGGATTTCTGGATATCAGCCACCTCCTCTATCTGCCGGTGGTACATACCGTGCAGGGCCCTGTCCTTCCATGATGGTTCCTCGCCTTCCTCCACTTTCTTGGGTTTCTGCTGCCTGAGGTATTCACTGAGCACGCTGTATATATACATATGCATATATACAGTGTTGGGGAGTAACGGAATACATGTACCGCCGTTACATATATAAAATACAAAATATGAGTAACTGTTTTCCGTTACAGTTACCGTTTAAAAAGGTGGTATTCAGAATACAGTTACTTTGCTGAAATAAAGGGATTACACGGCTTCACAGAGTGGAACGGACCCTCTTAGAAACCTGTTTGGAGTTACATTCACGCAGTCAACTCTCAGATAAAATACTCTGAAAAGGCGTAACAAGTACAAATTCAGTGATTTTCTCTTTTAATATATATAAAAATATTCATGCATTATTATTTTGCTCAGTCTCAGTGAAGCTTTGTATCACACACATGTAGTCCATCTCTCCCTGCTGTGGTGGGCTCCCTCTTCTTCCACTCCAGGGAGGGCCACTGTCACTTAATCCGGCCACTTGGCCCTCTGCACCTGTCAGGTGCCATCTTGTATCTGCGGTTAAGCTAGCAGAAAATAGCCCTGGGAGCACAAAGCACTACAGGAACTGAAGAGAGGAGCTGGGCAGAATCTGAGCTCTGACCAGGAAATCTGGTCCGTTGTTCTGGAGAGGTGATGGGTCATTGTACTGCAGTGTTTTTTTTTTTAACTAAAATCATGTCTTCTGGGCAATATACCTTCTGACAATATGGTGACCGGAACATGGTATATGCCATCTATTATTTAAGTTAGGAACAAACACATGAGAAAAATAAAATCTGAAATTGTTTCTAAAAGAAGTCAGTCTAATTAACCTTTATTACAAAAAAGAGATGAATTAGCCTGTCGAGGACAAATCATAATTGATTTGTCCATTAGATAATCCACTTAAAAACTACATAACACATTACAGAGCCCCTGGTCACACTTCATTATGTCCACTGGAAAACATACAGTGGTATTGCCTTTGTTGTATATGATGCAAAAATTGACTGGCCATCAGCTTCTCAGAGCTGCGCATACATTAGAGCCTGTGAAGCCCTGCTTGATAGTTAATGCATAAATTATCAGTGAGTACAGAGCAGGAGATGTACTCTCAGTATATACAACTTTAACAATTTCTAACTTGCCTCTAGTCTATTGGCTACTGGATCAGAAATACGGTAATTTAAGACACCAGTCATTGGCTTGTGTTGTCAGAAAAAAGATATTTTCTCCATTTCGGTATCAGAATTTCTGCTTTTTGTGCACCTGTAGTCAGGGCCTTTGTGTAACAATATTGCAGCAGACTGCAGGGAAACTGAAACCTGCTCTCTAACTATGCACACCTTGTCCTCTTAGTTCATTTTTGTGCAGCTGCCTTTCTTAATATTCAGAGAGATTGTAGGTAATTTTTGACTTTTAATATCAAATCAAATCAAATCACTTTTTATTGTCACATCACATGTGCAGGCACACTGGCACAGCACATGCGAGTGAAATTCTTGTGTGCGAGCCCCACAAGCAACAGAGATGTGCAAACACAACAACACAAACGAGCAAAATACAAGAATGGCCAACCTGAAACTAATAAATATATGTACAATATATAATAGTGTATGCATTTCTGGATGTGTATACTAAATATTTTCCTACGTGTGTGTGTGTGTGTGTGTGTGTGTGTGTGTGTGTGTGTGTGTGTGTGTGTGTGTGTGTGTGTGTGTGTATACACATTTTTACAAATTAAATAGTAAAAAAATAAAATAAAATAATAATAATAATAAATATATAAAATATACAGAGTTGAATATGTGCAAAACAAGTGGCATTACTGTACAGTATGGAGTGCATAATGTTGAAGTTCCAGTAGTGAAGCTGAGGTGTCTATGACGTGTTCAGCAGTCTGATGGCCTGATGGAAGAAGCTGTCTCTCAGTCTGCTGGTACGGGACCGGATGCTGCAGAACCTCCTTCCTGATGGAAGTAGTCTGAACAGTTTATGGCTGGGGTGACTGGAGTCCTTGATGATCCTCCCCGCTTTCCTCAGGCACCGCTTCCTGTAGATGTCTTGGAGGGAGGGAAGCTCACCTCCAATTATCCGTTCAGAGCACCGCACTACTCGCTGGAGAGCTTTACAGTTGTAGGCGGTGCTGTTGCCATACCAGGTGGTGATGCATCCAGTGAGGATGCTCTCAATGGCACAGCGATAGAAGGTCCTGAGGATGCGGGGGCTCATGCCGAATCTTTTCAGTCTCCTGAGAAAGAAGAGGCGCTGCTGCGCCTTCTTCACTGTTTTGTTTGTGTGTACTGACCACGTAAGATCCTCAGCCAGATGTACACCAAGGAACCGGAAGCTGCTCACTCTCTCCACAGCAGCGCCGTTGATGGTGATGGGGGTGTGTACTTCTCTGCACCTCCGGAAGTCCACTATCAACTCCTTTGTCTTTGCGACGTTGAGGGTGAGATGGTTGTCTTGACACCAGTGGGTCAGGGCGCTGACCTCCTCCCTGTAAGCCGTCTCATCACCGTTGGTGATAAGACCCACCACTGTAGTGTCGTCCGCAAACTTCACAATGATGTTGGAGCTGTTAGTGGCTGTGCAGTCGTAGGTGTAGAGTGAGTACAGGAGAGGGCTCAGTACACACCCCTGTGGAGCACCAGTGTTCAGTGTGATGGGGGATGATAATACTCATATGTCCACAGTTTTACAAAAATAACCATTTTGCTAACAAAAAGGTAAGCAAATTATTGGGTGAGCTTTTACTGTATCCATAACACTGTGAAAAGCTTAAACCTCCCCACTATCCAAGACAATTAGCATTTCATTACCATTTGAAAAACTGCAGCACCATGCCAGCCAGTAACTAGAAGGTCTAACAGAGCCAAACCTGAGGCACAGTAAAGTGTGCCAAATTTCAGAGATGGTTGTATTTCACACACCTTAGGTTTGTCAAATTTGCATATTTTTGGAAACACGTTTTCTTGCCGTTATGGGTCACGATGCAAAGTGGGCTAATGCTAGTTCTTGGTTAAGATGCCAAAGCTTAAATTGTGTGTATATGTGTGTGAATCATGATCATCACAAGCACGTTAACCTGAAAAATAAATATAACTTGAGTTAGTATATGTGTTTTGCTGTTCTGTGCTCTGTCTTTAACGTGACAGCAAAAACATCACTTTGTCCATCTTTGAAATCTTTGTTCTAGTAGCTGCAAGTCCAGCAGCGTGAAAAAAAAGTGACTTAGCAGCATTAGGACCAAGGCTTAAGTGCAATCAAACTAAGTTTGATAGCTTTTGTTTTTACCCACTGTCCGTTCAGATAAAATAAATAAGTTAGACTGTGGCTCGATTCATAAAAAGTACTTGCAAGCAGTGCTGAACTCTTCCTTCTTTCTTCCAAGAGCATGCTGTGACTGGCTCCAGGCCACAGTAACCCTGACAAGAATAAGTGGTTCAGCGAAATTAATTATTAAATGATGGTGGTAATTGAAAAGGTTTAACTCGCACTGTAGGTGCCTGATTCTCCCCTGTACTCTTATCTTATGAACCTGGGGCCAGTTCATTTGCTTCCCTCTAATGGGCTAAAGCTAAAATCCCACTTGAGCAAGCATCTGCATCGCTCAAGTGTCCTTGAGCAACACACTGAATCACTGACAGCTGACTGTGACTCCTGACCTGTGTGGGGAGGAAGAAAAAGATCAATCTCCATAAATTATTCTTGATTATTATCCATTATTGATCATACCCTGCTGGAAGGTATCAATAAGGGAAAAGGGAAGAAGGGCCCACTGTGTTCCTACACTGCCTGGATCCATATTTGACTGTTAAAACCCCCCCCAACAAACAATAAAGTGAAGCTTCCTGTCCACCAGTGGAGTTGCTCTTAACTGAGTGAATATTTGGGTGGCTCCACCACAGCAGCTTTGATTTGGATGAATTTTATTCGCTGATTTTTACTTGAGAGTTGCATCTCAGCAATGATACTGATACTACATTATTTAAAGATTAGTCAGTAAATTAGCAAGTAACACCTCTGAAGTGGAAAACATCAGCTACTGGCTAGCAACTTTATGGGCTTTGAGATGTTTGAGCACTTGAAGAAGAGATACTTTTTCAAGTAAACTAAACCAACAATCTATTTTTAGTTACTAAACAAAACAAAAAAGAAGAACCTTAACATGAAGACACCACTCGACTCACTGTCATCAGCTGTGTTCATCTGTGATGCTGCTCTAATACGTGTGAGGCAGAGGACATTAAGAGTAAAGTTGTGTCCACAATGGAAGCAGTTTGCAGTGACATGGTAACCAGGGACCATAGAAAATGAATGACATTCAGTGACTTATGGACAAAATAACTGCTCCCAGCACAAAGTCAGTGGGACAGACACCTCCAGTGTGAATGCAGCTTTAAAACACAAAGGGGAACGAGCATCTCTGATTGGCAAACACTATGATGACACTAGGTATGAACTCAGTATGTCCTGTAAAAATAAATATACATGTTCATTATCGAAAAAATACACCAGCACATCTAGTTCTGTGTCAGCTTATAATATTACCTGACTGATAAATCATGGAGCTATAACAGATATCACAGACAAGAAAGCTAAGAAATAAGCTTCTTTATTCAATCACACTCACTGAAAAAAAAAAAAAAAAATTTGCTAACAGAAAACAGAGACTCGTGTTTTACTCGGCACATACAGAGATACACAGAAATCTAATCAACAACACTAACACATACATATCTAATCAATCACATCCTGAACACACAGCAGTTGCTTAAAATAATCTCTTGAACATGCAGTGATAAACAACTGCATATGAAAAGTGGAGGAAAACAGAAAAGGCATGAAAATAAAAGCAAAAAGGAGCAGCAGCCACAACATTGCAGGGGGGACATCATAAAGTGTACAGTAAGGAAAATGGCGCAATCTCAACAATATAAGTCATTATTCTGATGGCAGTGTTTTGCCATTCCATAAAACATCTCTTGCTACATTCCTACTATGACATAGTTTCACCTCCATTTAAAGATTTATCAGTACATTTGTGCACTGGAGCTACCCACATGCAGTATTTCATTTGCAGACTACACTAAAACATGTTTAACAGGCAGCTGTTTCCAGCTAAAATTCAATATTAGACTTCCTTATACCAGCCAGAAAACCTTAGAGGAATGTAAGTTAAAAGACACATAACTGGGAATTTTATCCTAATTAACAGAGGTTCACACAAGGCTGTGAAACACTAAGCTGCAAAAATACCTTGTTAGATTAAGGAAAATGCTTTTTACACAAGGCAGTGAAATCCAACTGTCCAGCAGCAAACTGCTGGATACAGCAGGGAAAATGCTTAACGCTAATTACAGCCTGGCGTAACAGATATACACTCGAGAAAATGATAATATTACAGTTGTAATTACTGCCAATTAGAGAAAAATTAATTATTTATGAAGGAATTTATTTAAGCAGGAAAACAGAGAGAAGTGATTTGTTACCGGGCAGTGTGGAGCTATAAATATTACATAAGAGGAACTAATCTAAAGATATTAAACTCTACGATATGTTCTGAAATGACTTGACTGTGAATTTCCAAGACACTGATTACTGCTGTATTGTGAAACTGTTGCATTATCTGTGAGTCCTTCGTGACATTTTTGGAAGCAGTGTTAAACTTAGCAAATATTAGAAAAGAGCTCTATGATCTGAGGTGGCTGACATGAACGATGAGTAGCTGAAACCATGTGAAAAAGGTTGCTTTGGTTTTGACTAGATCCTGTAAATGACTGTGTATGGAATTTAACAATTGTGAGGCAAAAGACGCCACACAAAAAGTTAGGCCTGGTACTAGAAGTAATATGTATTTTAATTGCATATCAATTTTAATTCCATTTAGATTGCATAGTCTTAACATAAAGCAATAAATGTAATTGTAAAAAATGTGTCAAACAGTATTTATTTGTCAGTAAGACTACATCTTACTGACAAATATGCATTACATTATTTTTATTACTTTACATTTAAACTATGTAAAAAACGAGTATAATCAAAATTTTTGTGCAATTAAATTATATAATCTTAAATATCAGGCCTGAATATTTTTTTCCCCAAACGGACACCATGAAAACACACACACACGCACCAATAGTCAAAAACCATTTTTTTAAAAATCGTATTCTAAAATGTCTTTTGTTCCTTACAGAGAAACTACATTGCATACTGTAAAAGGTAAAGAACCAGTGTTTTGACTAACACATAAAACATTTTATATATTATTTTTCACAAATAAATCTGCTGATCTGAATTCTAGTTTTATTAGAAGAGACAACGTTTTTTGCACTTTCTTTCTAAATATAAGCGATGAACTTTTCATTCGTTTATGGCCGTTTCTGACCATGGTTCTTCTGCAGTTCATCCCGGGCTGAGCATGGAAACAGCACCATGCAACAGCCATTTTACAGACCATAATCCAACAGAGTCCCCCTTTTCCAAAGTGATTGACTGAAACAGTGACTTCACCATTATATGAAACTGCACAAACAAACAAGCAGGCCTTGTGCTCACACTAGGTCCTGCATGTAAGAACATCAGCAAAGGGGCCTAATAGATTCTTGTTGAAGATGCACCTAACCCACACCAGGTAAGTGGTGAAGGGCTTAATGTTTTCTGAAAACGTGTAGTTCTGCTGGGGAAGGATATAAGGCATGTAGGTGTTCTCTCCCTGCTCCTGGATCCACACCTCGTACTTCACCTCTCTCACTTTTAAGAATTTCAAATTCCATGGGATCTGCCAAGAGACTGTGAGTTTAGCCTCATTAGTGGTTTGTACTGAAGTTTGACATTTAGGTTCTCTGACCCGGCCCGGATGGACCGTGCTGGCCACCTTGGCCTTTTTTAAGCTGGGCTTGGTCTTCATGCCTTCTTTGAGGACTTCCAGAAAGGATGGGATGTCCACTAAAGTGTCCTGATAGATCCGGAAGAGCCACTCTGGGTTGCGGCAGCAAAGGTGCCTGGGGACTTCCTTGCTTGCCTGGATCCGATCCTGCTCCTCTTTGTCCAAGTGAGCAATGCCTCCTTGTTCCCAGGGTCTGTCTGGGTGGGTGACAGTATTCTCCTCCTTAATGTTCCTCCAGGAGATGTAGTGAATGTCCATGCCTGGAAGGGAGGCAAGAGTTTTATATGGTGTATACTGCTCAGGGTTCACAGCAAAAGGGAACAGCTCCACCACAGCAGCACCTCTAGGGAGGAAGAGTGAGGTGATAAGCTGAGCTCCATGCATGCTGACCAACATGGAAGCGCCACTGATGACCTGTACAATACTGGGAAAAGACTGCTCTTCCAAGGACACTGTGACCACTCTCATCTGAAACTCTTGGGCCAGCGCCATGATTACCTCTGCTTCATTCAGTATAAGTCTTGTTGTTGACCGACTGAAAACGACAATGTAGTCATCCTTCTTCTCTTTCTCCTTCTCATCCTCACCGCTTCCTCCCTCCTTCTCCATCTCCTCTACCCTTGTAATGTTCATTTTGTCCATCAGAGCTCTGGCAAACTGCCTGATCTCATTGCCTGAGACCAAGATGTTAGCTTTGGGCCCCTGTGGCTGGACAAAGCCATATTGGTACCAGGTAGTCATTTTGGACAAGCCAACATAAGATTTAGTAAAGCACATGAGCTTTCCAAAGTTCTTAAGCTGTTCTTTGAGAAGCGGTTGCTTACTACTGAGAAGACGGTAAAGGTCAAAGTGTGGGCCTTCGCTCCAGCCCTCCATGAACACAAGACGAGCCTCGTCATCCAAATCTGAATACTGGTTCATGGTATAGTAGGCTGGGAGGAGGTCGTCGTGGAATACATGCATGAGGTTATCAGGATTAAACCGATTCAGGATCAGTGTTATATCTGGTACAAACACAGGCTTGGGCATAAACTTTAAAGCAGCAGCTGGGAGCTCTAGAAAGTTGAAATATTGGGTATTGTGATCTTCTACTGAAGACAAGTCCAGCAGGGCAGGTTGGAAACGTCTGGACCCCAGGTTAGGCAGCATGACAGAGGAATTGGAATGGAAGAACACAAACTCCTCTGCCTCAGAGCTGTAACAGAGGTAGTCAAAGCGGCAGATGCGGTCAGTGTGCATCTTCCCAGTGCAGACCATGCGGGTGCCGTGTTCCTGAAGCGCCTGCAGAGCAACATGGTAGTCGATACGGGCCTGTGAGACCTCCTGGGACTGCTGTGTCATATGCAGCTCTTCCTCCAACAGAGCAGCATGCTCACTCAGCTTGGAATATTTCCAAAGCAGAGCTGCGACCACAGAGACCAGCAGACCATTAACAAGTGCACCCACACTCATCCTGCAACCTGCCACTGAAGCCCGCATCACTGCTGCTGCTTAGGACCCACCTCCTGATGCCAACTGGCCTCCAACCTCAGACGGAGGCGACGAGACATCCGCTGCCAGGAGCAGACTTAAAGAAGGGGAAGAAGAGATGAGCACAAGTTAAAATATAGACATTAAAAAATCTATTTAAAAATAAAATAAAATTTAAAAAAAGGCATTGTTGCTACAAGCAATTATCTAATTAACAATATAGCACACAGAGGACAGCTATGATATAATAACCAAATTAATAGTCAGACCTATAAGGTTGCAGTGCTTTTCATGTAAGCAACACAATATCTGGTGATTCATCTGAACGGATCTCAGCTCTCACCTTTGGGAATAGCAGCTGTTTACCTAAGCGAACAAATGAGACATTTTCCTAACCTTACATCCTCTGTCACCCTCCCTGAATATGTCAAGACAAATTACAGTGCGAGGAGGCAGAGAGAAAGGAACAACACTATTGCTTTCAACTCTACTCATCTGCATACTGAGAGAACAAGTGAGTCATTGAGAGACTCAAAATCAAACCAGCGGCTAATAGCAAGCAGCTGCCAGCAGACACACGGCAGCTAGCATGCTAAATACCTACTTCAGGGCCAGCTTGGTTAAAAGAACAGTTACTACAATAATCAATTACTTAACATGCTATTCCTAATTTTGAATGATATATGTACCCAGAGGAGGAGGTTAAATTTAAATGTATACTTTGGTATGCCATGCAATAAGTAATAATTTTATAAAAGGCATTTAGAGAGTGAATCGTCCCCTCTCTACAACAGGTCTTGTGACGCAAAGCAAACTAAATCAGGTCAGACAAAACTAAGAATGCACACACGCAAATTAAGCAAATTGTCAAGAACAACACATCGACATGAACCTAGCCTGGGGAAATGTTTGTTTTTTTAGATATAAATGGGTCCTGACCTTGGAAAGAAGATGGTGATCTTCTTTCCAAGGTCAGGACCCATTTATAACTTGCAATGTATGTACTGCTCTAACACTTTTCCAGTACTTTATTTTATCTTGTTCACTGCATCATTTCGTTCCTGTTATGTCATATAAAATTTGCACTTTTGTTTTTTGCTCCCTTGTTGTTGCCCTCCTGGACTCCCCGAGTTTCTTGCATGCTGTCTCTCTTCAGCAGGAGTCGACCTGACTCCCTGGGCTATTTTTGACATCCATGCAAGTACAATATGTTATTGTCAATAGGGTCATTTTTTGTGATCAACCTGAATACACACGGGCACAATATAGGCAAAACTCCCAAACACAAAATTAACAACGTAGTGCATGCTGTACAGTGTAGCGAGGAATGCTCAGACCTCCAGACTGAAGAGACCAAACAGCCACTTCATAATGCACAACACAGAAGAGCCACCTTAACGGGACAAGACTCGGCTGTCTATCTGCATCTAAAGGACAAAGGTCACTCTTTCAAGGATGCCAATGTTCACATTTTGGACAGAGAAGACAGATGGTTTGAAAGAGGAGTGAAAGAAGCCATCTATGTCCACTGTGAGCGACCATCTTTGAACAGAGGCGATGGTTTACGACACTAACTGTCTGCCATTGATAATCAAGTTTTGAGATCCCTTCCCAGACGCTTTAACCGCCCAATCATGATGGGGTTGGGCTAGGCTTCACAATGGGTTCACCCGAAACCTTGGCTGATTGTAACCCACACCCGTTTTCATACCTTGGCTCGTGTGATTAGGTAGAGGATCAATAGGGGGTCCATGACCCTCTTGTAGACACTCCCATAGGGCTTAAAATCTGGGACCACCAAATCCTAAGAGCAATTGGTGGTTCTTTAAGTTTCCCTGAAGATGTTTCACCTCTCATCCGAGAAGCTTGAAGAGATGAAATTTAAAGAACACTTTTCTTTCAAAGCTCCTTAGACTATGATGACCTGGATGACTGAGAACCTTTGCAGACAAATATAAGCAGTTCAAAATGCAGCAATGAACAGCTGCTGCAGAGAATAAAGAAGGGTTGCACCAGCTCGACCTACTCTAGGTCTTAGGCAAAGTCTGCCACAATATGGCACTCTATGTCCAAGGTTTTAAAAGTTGAAGCATCTCGTTTTATTATTTTGTTCTCCGGATGACGACCAGGACAGTATGTCGCTAGCTGGGATGTATCTTGACCAATCTGATGATCATAGCATTCATCTCTTCAGCTAGCTTCATAATTCTCATACAACAATTCTGGTTTTATAAATGTCACTAGCTCATCTTTATTTTCCAAGCTGCCGTCTTTAAAGCCCAAAATGTTACTCTGCAATATACACTAACGGTCAAAAGTCTTAGAACACCCCAATTTTTCCAGTTATTCATTCCAATTCAAGTCGTTCAAGTCCAATGAATAGCTTGAAATGGTACAAAGGTAAGTGGTGAACTGCCAGAGGTTAAAAAAAAAAGGGGTAAGGTTACCAAAACTGAAAAATAATGTACACTTCAGAGTTATACAAAAACACCTTTTTCAGGGAACACAAAATGCGTTAACAATTTAAAGCTGCAGCAATGGAGGTTGACCAAGCCTTAAAGCTGGTGCTACTAATTCCTACAGCTGTTCTAACTTTTCTGGATTACTTACAACCCCCTCTGTCTGCATAAAAGCAGTGTTGGAACACACTGTGATACCGTACCCTCGTGAGCATCAATTGAACAGTATTGTACTGCAGAAAGTAGTGTGTTATTACAAAAATGGCGAGAAAAAGGCAATTAAAAACGGAAAAGAGACAGACCATCATAACACTTAAAAATGCAAGTCTTTCCTACAGAGAAATTGCAAAGAAAGACAAGGTGTCAGTGAGTAGTTTTCTTTATCATCAAGAAACACTCAGACACTGGGGCAATCTCTGACAGAAAGGTGTCTGCCAGACCCAAAGCCACAAATGAATCAGAGGACAAGTTTCTGAGAGCTAACAGCTTGCGTGGTAGGTGGCTCACAGGCAACAGCTTCAAGCACAGCTTAATAATGGTCGTAATAAGTAAGCCTCACTCTCAACTGCGAAGGGAAGACTTTGAGCTGCAGGTTTGATAGGACGAGTTGCAGCGAAAAAGTTATTGCATAAGATGTCATTATAAGACAAAGAGGCTTGCCTAGGCTGGAAGGTATTATGGCCTGATTAATCAAAATTTGAAATCTTTGGTTCATCGCACAGGATCTTTGTGTGCCTTCAAGTAGGCGAAAGGATGGCTCCACAGTGTGTGGCATCCACTGTCAAACATGGAGGAGGAAGTGTGATGGTCTGGGGCTGTTTTGCTGGATCCAGGGTCGGTGACTTGTGCAGAGTAAGAGGCACCCTGAACAAAAACAGCTATCACAGCACTCTGCAGCGCCATGCAGTACCCTCTGGCATACACCTAGTTGGTCAGGGGTTTATCCTACAGCAAGATAATGACCTAAAACATAAGTCCAAGCTTTGCCAGAACTACCTCTGGAGAAAAAGAAACTTCTAAGCTTGAAAACATTGAGTGACCAGCACAGTCTCCAGACTTCATCAAACTGGTTTGGGATGAAATGGACAGAAGAGTGAAAGCAAAGCAACCTACAGGTGCCACACATTTATGGGAAGCTCTGCTGATAAGGGAAGAACTTTGTGAAGAATATTTGATTTCAATTGCAGAAAGTATGCCACAGGTGAGTTCAGCTGTTATAGCTGCCAAAGGTGGCTACTTTGATGAGTCAAAAGTTTAAAATAAATTTTGGCCGATAAATTAATTCCTTTTTTTTTTTTTCCTTTTTTTTTTAACTCCAACTGCTTATTTGTACTATGCTTTCATTTCAGAGTGCAATGAGTCATTAAATTGTTTAATATCTCATTGCACTCTTTATTATATAAAAAACTGGAAAAATTGGGATGTTCTAAAACCTTGGACCAGTCGTGTGACATGTAATATACTGTGTATATACTGTGTGACATGTAATATACTGTGTATATACTGTGTGTATACTGTGTATATACTGTGTGTATACTGTGTATATACTGTGTGTATACTGTGTATATACTGTGTGTATACTGTGTATATATGTATGTATATATATATATATATATATATATATATATATATATATATATATATATATATATATATATATATATACACACAGTGGGGCAAAAAAGTATTTAGTCAGCCACCGATTGTGCAAGTTCCCCCACCTAAAATGATGACAGAGGTCAGTAATTTGCACCAGAGGTACACTTCAACTGTGAGAGACAGAATGTGAAAAAAAAATCCATGAATCCACATGGTAGGATTTGTAAAGAATTTATTTGTAAATCAGGGTGGAAAATAAGTATTTGGTCAATAACAAAAATACAACTCAATACTTTGTAACATAACCTTTGTTGGCAATAACAGAGGTCAAACGTTTACTATAGGTCTTTACCAGGTTTGCACACACAGTAGCTGGTATTTTGGCCCATTCCTCCATGCAGATCTTCTCGAGAGCAGTGATTTTCTGGGGCTGTCGCCGAGCAACACGGACTTTCAACTCCCGCCACAGATTTTCTATGGGGTTGAGGTCTGGAGACTGGCTAGGCCACTCCAGGACTTTCAAAGGCTTCTTACGGAGCCACTCCTTTGTTGCCCGGGCGGTGTGTTTTGGATCATTGTCATGTTGGAAGACCCAGCCTCGTTTCATCTTCAAAGTTTTCACTGATGGAAGGAGGTTTTGGCTCAAAATCTCACGATACATGGCCCCATTCATTCTGTCCTTAACACGGATCAGTCGTCCTGTCCCCTTGGCAGGAAAACAGCCCCATAGCATGATGTTTCCACCCCCATGCTTCACAGTAGGTATGGTGTTCTTGGGATGCAACTCAGTATTCTTCTTCCTCCAAACACGACGAGTTGAGTTTATACCAAAAAGTTCTACTTTGGTTTCATCTGACCGCATGACATTCTCCCAATCCTCTGCTGTATCATCCATGTGCTCTCTGGCAAACTTCAGACGGGCCTGGATATGCACTGGCTTCAGCAGCGGAACACGTCTGGCACTGCGGGATTTGATTCCCTGCCGTTGTAGTGTGTTACTGATGGTGACCTTTGTTACTTTGGTCCCAGCTCTCTGCAGGTCATTCACCAGGTCCCCCCGTGTGGTTCTGGGATCTTTGCTCACCGTTCTCATGATCATTTTGACCCCACGGGATGAGATCTTGCGTGGAGCCCCAGATCGAGGGAGATTATCAGTGGTCTTGTATGTCTTCCATTTTCTGATGATTGCTCCCACAGTTGATTTTTTCACACCAAGCTGCTTGCCTATTGTAGATTCACTCTTCCCAGTCTGGTGCAGGTCTACAATACTTTTCCTGCTGTCCTTCGAAAGCTCTTTGGTCTTGGCCATGGCGGAGTTTGGAGTCTGACTGTTTGAGGCTGTGGACAGGTGTCTTTTATACAGATGATGAGTTCAAACAGGTGCCATTCATACAGGTAACGAGTGGGGGACAGAAAAGCTTCTTACAGAAGACGTTACAGGTCTGTGAGAGCCAGAGATTTTCCTTGTTTGAGGTGACCAAATACTTATTTTCCACCCTAATTTACCAATAAATTCTTTACAAATCCTACCATGTGAATTCATGGATTTTTTTTTCACATTCTGTCTCTCACAGTTGAAGTGTACCTCTGGTGCAAATTACTGACCTCTGTCATCATTTTAAGTGGGGGAACTTGCACAATCGGTGGCTGACTAAATACTTTTTTGCCCCACTGTGTCTGTGTGTGTGTGTGTGTGTGTGTGTGTGTGTGTGTGTGTGTGTGTGTGTGTGTGTGTGTGTGTGTGTGTGTATATATATATATATATATATATATATATATATATATATATATGTGTGTGTGTGTGGCGGAAACAAAGTTAGTTTTTATAAGCAGCATCTGCAAACACTTGCTTTATATGCAAATATATACACTGAACTCAAAAGAGGAAACATGCAGGTCATGAAGACTACAGAGGAAAAGGATTTGTCTTTATTCCCCTCAAAAAAAAAACATTCCTTTCTGTAAAATAAGCCAATAAAGAATGCTTAATGCCATTTCCCATGACAAAATGTCACAGAAGAAGCACAATGAATGGGAGTCAAAGCACCATATACAGAAGCATCACATTGATGCTGATGCAGCAGTAAAAATAAAGTCAAACGAAGTGTGAAGAGGAGGCTGCTGGTGAGGCTAACATTAGGCTGGCAGCCTGCATGCGCTGTTTGCTCCACAATGACAAGGGTGCGCAAGACAAGGCTTGCAGTGCCAGCGGTCCTGTTTAATCTCCCTGACTGCACACTGGCTCCCACAGGGATGCATGTGAATGCCCCCTGCAATTTGACTGAGCCAAGAAACCAAAGGCTTCAAAATGTCAAAGCCACTGCAAGACACCACAGCATGCACAAAACACTCTCATTTGCATCGCTATATATTACAGGCTGCAAACAGAGACCTGAACAACTGTAAGCTGCTTCCTGGATCTGGTCACATCACAGAGCTAAAGTAAATCCAAAACATGGAAGTGCTTTCCAAAGTCTGATGTCTCTGTGTATACCTACATGTATTTGGAGTCATTTAAACTGACTCTTTGGCAGTGTGATGGAGAGAGCCAATATACTGCCCAAGAATAACAATGTTCAAATAAGGAAAAGGTCACAGCAGTCACCAAATATAATCAAATTTGAGTAAAGGTCTGGCTCCTCAGCAATGGTTATCATACAGAGTCATATTCTTTTTCATATACAGTTGCGGCCAAAGGTTTTGAGAATGACACAAATATTAGTTTTCACAAAGTTTGCTGCTTCAGTGTTTTTAGATCTTTGTGTCAGTTGTTTCTGTGATGTATTGAAGTATAATTACAAGCACTTCATAAGTTTCAAATGCTTTTATTGAGAATTACATCACGTTTATGCAAAGAGTCAATATTTGCAGTGTTGGCCCTTCTTTTTCAAGACCTCTGCAGTTGGCCTTGGCATGTTGTCAATCAACTTCTGGGCCAAATCCTAACTGATGGCAACCCATTCTTTCATAATCAATGCTTGGAGTTTGTCAGAATTAGTGGGTTTTTGTTTGTCCACCTGCCTCTTGAGGATTGACCACAAGTTCTCAATTGGACTGAGGTCTGGGGAGTTCACTGGCCATGGACACAAGATTATTTGTTCCCTGAGCTACTTAGGTATCACTTTGGACTCATGGCATGGTGATCCATCATGCTGGAAAAGGCATTGTTCTTCATCAAACTGTTTTTGGATGGTTGGAAGAAGTTTGCTGGACTTTCTTGAGTGCCCTGAAGCTGTCTTCACAATAATTAAACCTCTTTCCTTGAAGTTCTTGATGATCTGATAAATGGTTGATTTAGGTGCAGTCTTAGTTGCAACAACATCCTTGCCTGTGAAGCCCTTTTTTTTGCAACGCAATGATGGCTACGTGTGTTTCCTTGCAGGTAACCATGTTTAATAGGAAGAACAACGATTTCAAGCATCACCCTCCTTTTAATGCATCCAGTTTGCTATTCTAACTCAGTCAGCATAACATAATAATCTCCAGCCTTGTGCTCGTCAACATTCTCACCTGAGTTGATGAGAACATTATTGAAATGATCTCAGCAGGTCCTTTTATGGCATGAAATGCTGTATGATGAAATGCAGTGGAAATTGAATTTTTGAGATTAAGTTCATTTTCACGGCAAAGAAGGATTTTGCAATTCATCTGATCATTCTCCATAACATTCTAGAGTATATGGAAATTGCTATCATAAAAACTGAAGCAGCAAACTTTGTGAAAACCAGCATTTGTGTCATTCTCAAAACTTTTGGCTACGACTGTACATACTGACTTTCCTACTCTCAATCCAGGAGTCAGAGTTGGTGTGATGATGATGATGACGAAGGACAGTACTGTCCAAAATATTGGTCTAAAATTTCCATATGTGGTTAAAGTGATTAAGATCTGGTGACTCTATAAGCCTTAGCATATGGCATTTCATTGATCCGTCCTTTTGAAACTATTAAGTGACTTCTCATGCCCTGTGCATGATGGCACATAGTTATCTCGAAAGACACCTCTCCCTTCACAATAGAAATGGATCGTAGGATAAGGATGATAACTCAGAAACACAGTGCATTGATTTGCTGTGACCATTTCCCCCCAGGACATAGGTGGACCCAATTTGTCCCTGCAAAATGACACTCACAGTTTAACAGACCCAGCAGGACCCCTTCTTATAGACATGGGTTCAGGCTTTTGAAAGGTGTGTTCTGACAAGAAGAGACAAAAGCCCCATTTCCATTAGTACCTACTTGGATCGATCGGTTTACAGGGTTTTCCATAAGGTCATAGTACGTGGTACCAGGTAGGGATGCGCCATATCATACCGTTCACGGTAATACCGGCAACAATAAGAAAATGAAATATCGTGATAGAATATGGGTAAAACGCGCATGCGTGGTGCCTTTGTTTTCATACGCACATGGCTGAAAAAGCATGGCAGCGACGGAGAATGAGAAGGGCGAAAGCAGATCGTTGAATGAAACGGATGAACCAGAATTGGTTTGTAAAAATGCTGCAACTTCAGTGGTGTGGAACTGGTTTAGCTTTAGTCCGTCAGCTCTAATAAAGTTGTGGAGTTGTAAAGTATTTCGTCTAGTGTCAATTATATCGTCAGTTATATCGTTATCGCAAATTTTCAAATGTATATTGTGATAAATGTTTTTGGTCACATCGCCCTGCTCTAGTACCAGGCACTATTTTAGTACCTGCTCCCCCGGGGTTCCAAGCAATCTGAGCAGGTACTAAAATGTCAGACTGCATGTCACCGATTAGCGGATGAGTAGTGTCCCTCCATGAATCCTGAGAGCGTTTCAGGCAAGCTACATTGTAGCCACAGCTGCCCTGGGGCGCACTGACAGAGGCGAGGCTGCCGGACACTGGCGCCACCGGGCCATCTGACCACCACCGGTAGGCAAACATGGGGTTAGTATCTTGCCCAAGGATATTTGGCATGCAGCCAGGAGGCAGCATGTGTCACATATTAATTACGTTGCGGGTCACCCCGGCACATTGCTATGACGACAACCAAGCACGTTAAGTAGTATCGGATTGTAATAGAAAACCAGTCGATACGGGTCGAGTCACGGCGAGTCGATCCAAGTAGGTACTAATGGAAAAGGGGCTTAACAGCACTGGTGACAAGAGACCGCAGAATCTCAACAAAATCCAAGATGCTAGAGATCCCAAGTTATACTTTTCTCAAGTGACTTAAGCATCTATGACAACCAGTCAGCTACAAAAGAATTCATATCAAACCAATCCACTTTATGTGGACAGTGTATAAGGCAGTTTAATTAAAAATATTTAACAATATATCCTTTATTACGGTATAAACAAAATAAAGAGTTGTTCCTCAATATGGATCAAATCATACAGACACTGAAACTTTGCTTGTTTTAAACATTTCCCCTGCTCATTTAGAGATCCTTTCCTACCATGTTTTCTATCTAAAATTGAAAGCAGCATATGAAATATTCAGTGAATATCTTCCTAGCGATGAGCTGTAGGGATGGAGGAATTGTGAACTGAGCAAGAGCGAATGCAATAGCTATGAAAGGCTTACCTGGCCTCAATCAAATGACTTCATGTCACTTGATGTGCAAATACAGTTTAGCATTACACGAAGTCTGTGTATTTTGTCTCTTAAAAGGTCCCTTTACTTTTTGCAGTTTAATGTCTTGTAGAATTTATTTAAAATAAATTACATTTTCTGTCACGATTCCACACAAAATAATCCCTTCAGATATCACAACTGTAATTACAGCCAAAGTACTGAATTAAGAACGTGAAACACTTCTAAAACCCTTCTGTCGTTATGACTTTAAGCTATTTAAAATGAGAATCAAAACAAAATGTGAAAACAAAATATCTACAAAAAGTGAAGAATATTTGACATTTTCTGATGATACCTTCTACTGCACATTGACCAGTATGAATAAGCCATGACTGTAAGGTTGATTACAATATAAAATGTTCATTTCTTTATGCTATAAAATTGTGTAAAACAATAATGCAATATAATCACAACATAGTATTTAGAATCTACTGAAATTAAGTAACTGATGTTTATCTCTTGCAGGTTCAGCCTTGGTCACTTTCCTCAATTGAGCCTGTTCTCATATTACGTTAATATACTCAAAAGGAATCCGGATATTTGGAGAAATGTGATTAAGGCAGGACATGAGAGAACATGTTTACCTGGTTACTGTAATACTATTGTTAAGATGCAGTAGTAGATCATATCCCCCTCCTGCTCTTCCCAGCCATTACTCCCAATTACTGTAAGAAGGTACCTTCTAAGTGACACAAGTGATGAGGCTGACTTTTCTCTACTGCCAACAAATGTTTGCTATGGAAATTTGCTCTTTGCATCCAGCTGTGCTGAAACGGAGCCAGTATTATTATTTTGAAACACTAATGTTTTGTTTCCACAATTATGAATGAATTTGTAAACTGGTTAATTTTGCTAATTGTGCTCATCAAGCAACCATAATTCAATTCAATTTTATTTATATAGCGCCAAATCACAACAAAAGTCGCCTCAAGGCGCTTTATATTGTACAGTAGATACAGAGAAAAACCCAACAATCATATGACCCCCTATGAGCAAGCACTTTGGCGACAGTGGGAAGGAAAAACTCCCTTTTAACAGGATATTTCTAATTTTAGAGATGTTGCGCAAATGGAAGAAAGCAGTCTTACATATTTGTTTAATATGTGCATTGAAGGACATGTCCTGGTCAAAAATGACTCCAAGGTTCCTCACAGTATTACTGGAGGCCAAGGTAATGCCATCCAGGGTAAGAATCTGGTTAGATACCATATTTCTAAGATTTTCAGGGCCGAGTACAATAACCTCAGTTTTATCTGAATTAAGAAACAGAAAGTTAGCGGCCATCCAGGTCTTTATGTCTTTAAGACATTCCTGCAGTTTAACTAATTGGTGTGTGTTATCTGGCTTCATGGACAGATAGAGCTGGGTGTCATCTGCATAGCAGTGAAAATGTATGCTATGTCTTCTAATGATACTGCCAAAGGGAAGCATGTATAGTGTAAACATTATTGGTCCTAGCACTGAACCCTGTGGAACACCATAACTGACCTTAGTGTGTGAAGAGGACTCTCCATTTACATGTACAAATTGGAGTCTATTAGATAGATATGACACAAACCACTGCAGCACAGTACCTGTAATACCTACAGCATGTTCTAATCGCTCTAATAAGATATTATGGTCAACAATAACTATCCTTTAAGCCACCCAACACCCTCAATGTGTCTGAACTTCCATACTAGCATAATATTTAGCATGGTTAAATAGTATGTGAGCAGTTTTTAATATGTCCCTAACCAATGTTCCCTCTAAGCTCCGCGCGTGCGCAATTGCGCACTGATGGCACGGTCTCTGCGCAGAAAAAATCTGCGTTGCGCACAAAAAAAAAAATTCTAACGTGGATTGGAATTAAAGTAAATACATCAACAATTCTGTTTTGCAGTGTTAGTCAGTAAGTGACTGGCTGCTCCAGTATGGGATTAGAACGATGCCACCTTATCCCATAGTCCAGCCAATCACGTGATTCACATTCACGTATATACGCAGTTAATCATCGTCGTTGACAGGCTATGACAGCGTCCTTATGTGCCGACACAGGTGTTTTAGCTAGCAAAGCAGCGTGGCTGATGTGGAGTGAAGCCACGTTAATGACAACGCGTGCAACCATTGGAGATGTGAGCAGGACAGACAGAACAATAGACGGAACAAGTGTGGACTTCACACCAGTTTTTAAATTGTGTTGATAGGCCACGTAAAACCAGAGTTGTGATAAAAATATCTGCAATGTTTGGTTTTCTTCCCGAATACTACCGTTGTTTATATTTACTGCGGGAAGAAATGGTAAAAACTGCATTTTATAAGGAAAACGCTCGAAAGCCTGTGAGCAAAGATGAAACCAAAACCCCCCCACCCTTTCCCATTGGTCGAAAAATGTACCATGTCGACCAATCAAAACATGGCATTTAGTTGTTAAAAAACGGGAGGAAGTTTTAGGAGTAACAGCGGTTTTGAGATGTGAGAGATTTGCGACGTTTAGCGCAAATCTTGTGTCGTTAGTGTGTAGTGTAGTCAATAGTTTTGTTGTGTGTGTCAGAACAATGAGGCGACTGCTGAATGTTACAGGTGTTACAGGAGTGATACCTCTCCTGCTGTCAGGCCTGCAGGTATCAGGCTGTTGTTCTCCTTTATCTCAAAGTGGACAGAAATTATTTTTTGGAGTGGCACAAATAATTTTTGTGGCATCAAATTTGATGCAGAACAGCTGATTGTTCTGTAAATAGTTTGAAATGTTTATTTTAAAAAATGCCTTGGCTGCATTTTTAGGTAAACAAGCTGCAAAAAACTTTGTTGTTTGCATAACTCAGTAACTTTTTTTGAAGAAGTAACTATATAATTAATTGCCCAACATTGGTCATTATTTACTGTATTTTGCAGACAGGGAGTTACAGGACTCTCTTCCAGACCACAGACTCAGACTCATAATACAAGTCAGAGCTTTTTTTTTTTTTGCTTTTTTTTTTTTAAAGAAAAAAAAAAAAAGAAAGTTGTGTTTTCAAAATTGGAGTTCAAGTTATTTTTACTTCCAATAGTGTTAAAATACTACACAGGTCAAGAACAAGGTTTTTTTTTTTAATTTGCCAAATGTTAAACTTTATTCTTTACTCATTTATTCTATCTTCTCAATTACAATCACTGTATACAACAGTATCAAAGGACCCCTGCTCCTCAGAACCCCCATTACTTCTCACCAATTGCATTAACATCCACTGTCATGGGTGTATACAAAACCTTGCCTGCATCAGTTTTGCATACAGGATGTAGAATCATCAGGCATCTTTGCATCCCTTCAGCGCTCCAACACTTCACATCTACTTTTTTTTTTTTTTTTTTTACTGTAATGCGTTTCCTCAGCAACACATGACAGTAAAAATAGGCACATAATTATTATCAACCATCTACACCAACACCAGGGCCCTTCAGGTGGTCCTCAATCCTAAATAAATTCTATGCATTTAACCTATCTAGTCTAGGTGTAGGACTAATGGACAGACAACATGGCTCTAGCTGTAAGCCCGTGCAAGTCAAGGCTCCCAAAGAAAAGTCACAATATGAAAGACTTTTCTGTCTATGCATCAAGGACTCTGTTCTTTTTAAAGAAAAAAATAGATGTAAGGTAATTAAAAATATCAGACATTTTTTAAACCATAACCAATCAGGCTACAAAGCTCTGAGAAGAAACACAATTAGCGAGTTCATCACTATGAGCAACCATTACTTGTAGTCGTTTGATTTATTATTAATGTGAAAATATTGACTAATAGAACTTAGTCAAGACATACATGACAAAAGCACTAAAAACTAGTTGAATAATGAGCACGCAGCTACTACTTTTTAAAAACACAGCAGCTGTGTGAGCCTGTAACAGCAGAGCCCCCTGTTAGCCTAGTTCCATCAGCATGTGACTTTACACTGTCATTTTCTAGCAGCCAAATACTTACAACAGATTTAATAAATGCAAGGATTGGGGTAGTCAAAGGCTGATTTCACTATGATGAAATTCTGCATTAGTTTTGACGCTTATTTTCCTAATATCCAAATAAAATTTCAAAAGCAGGGCTGAGCACACTTCACTGCACAGTAATGCGGCTCACTCATACATTGCTGAGCTAAGAACCACAGCACAGGCTACCAGACTAGTAAGAAAATCCTTTTGTACATCAGCACTTCTCTGCCCAATAAACCGTGCGGTAATGTGCCTACATGTATAATAATTTTCATCAAGCTGCCTAAAGTATGCATGAAATGGCATATATACAGTATATGAAGCAATGTGGAAAATAGCTTTTTCAAAGAAGACATGATTTGGGAGCAAAAGTGGTCTATGCATGAAAATAGCTTCAGCTTGTTTTATAGCCTTAGTTTTCAAGTAAAACGAAGGACAATACAGCTATTTTTGGTCTAAATTGCAAAACAATGTTTAAACAGCTTATTTTAGGCTTGAAATATAAATTATGGATAAATTAAACATGGATACAAGAAAATTATTCAACCCAATCTACCAGTGAGGCCAATAACCTTTTCCTTTGCATTAAAAAAAAACCTTCCTGTTATTGGCTTGATGCAGCATTACAGGCTGACACCACATAATTGCATCATTAGTAATACTTAACCGTACTGCTTTCATAAGACATCTACAGCTTAGTCTGTGCTGCATCCACATGAGTGTAGAAACCACTGATGTCTGGTTCTTTATATGTTGTACCACACTATACATTACATGGAAAAAACAAAACACGTGACCCAGCCACTATGAAAAGGTGAAAGCAGGAAAGGATTTTTGTGTCACACATCAGGTGAGCAGTTTTCATTCAGTTTTCATTCATTAAATCATAATTCCCTGTGATTTTCTAGAAGTTGTGACATAAGCACTTCTTTAGACCAGCTTGGACTGGGAATTGATCAGTGGTACAAAAAAAGAGGGAAAATCTGTCTGTAAGCTTTGTATGTACTAATGTTGATAAAGCAAAACACGGTCAGCATCATCAAATGTTGATAAATTTGGAAGGGAACTATTTAATGGCTAACTAATGCTGAAATACTCTATTATACTTCCATTCAAGACAATGACAGTCTCATTAACTACTAGACAATACCATCCATCCATCTTCCTCCGCTTATCCGGGGTTGGGTTGTGGGGGAAGCAGCCTAAGCAGAGGAACCCAGACCTCCCTCTCCCCAGCCACCTCATCTAGCTTGTCCGGGGGAACACCAAGGCATTCCCAGGCCAGCCGAGAGATATAACCTCTCCTGGGTCCTGTTCCAGTGCGAGCTGGAGGACATCATCCGATGAAGCCAACAGAACCACATCATCAGGCTACTATCTAGTACTTCCCTGGTGGGGAAGCCTGGTCAAGTTTCTGTTGTGGCAGTCTTCCAGACTCCATCTCTGGTGTTTTACATTTTTGCTGGCAATAGAAATCTAATCTCAAGATCTGCCTCAAAGCAGAGTACTGCAGGTTCTACAGCCAGAAAGTGTACGGTCACTTGACTGAGGATGCAGAGGTGAACAGGGATTGCCATTGGAAGCTGAAGGCCAATCAAAGTATAATAACAAAGTAGTAATAAAGTATAGAAGCTTTGGTGGACAATGTGATGAGCTTTTGTAAATAACTATATACCAGCTTTCTCAAGTGTAGTCTTCCTATGGACTCAGGAGCACATAGAATGATCCTTGAACATTTCGTTCTTCTTGTTACAGGTCAATTCACCTCTTTCTTTGAACTATCAATCACTGCTCTCTCCATGCTAACACCAGCGTTACTGGGTTACTCTGGAGATGGTAAGCACCCTGATGATGTGGAAGGTAACACGGGGCAGCATTTAGCGTTTTAATGGGGATCCTGGAAAGCCGTGAAGTCTCAGGGAGGAGTGGCAGAAGTATCCTGTGCACTGTAGCTGTTCAGCTGGTCCCAGCTGTTTATCACTCCTCATAGCTCACCATCCCTTCCCTTTTAGAGATAACCATCTCTCTTTTTCCATATCTTTATCTACTTTGAAAATCACCTCAGAGGGCCTACCCCTGCCTCTTTCAAAAACAGATTGAAAAAAAGAAAAACAGACACTGTATCACTAGAGTCCTTTCTTTTCTCCCCTGTACCTGTTTTTAGTTCCCTTCGGCCACTTGATTGCTGAGCTCTTCTGGCTGTGATGATGTGTCCTTATGTGTTGTCATCTTTATTCCTGAACTAAATGTGGCCTGTCAGATTGGATCAAGCTGCCTGGAGCTCAGTGTGGCACCAAAGAGAATTAACGGCCCAGTAGTCGTTATCTGGCTGTACAAAGACAAGTCACATAGTCTGTCAGAAAATCTTCCAGGTCTGTGTTTGACACATCTCATGTCTACCCACTTGCCTAGATCAAACTGAGACAGATTACTTGACTGTTTGATAGCCAGCTCTTTAACAACATTTTCTTGCTTCCCTATATCATTTGCTAACAGTGACCCACTGTGCCTTCTGCAATATAGCAGATATAACATCAAGGCTTTTGTGTTGTCTCTTCTCCCCCAGGGATACAGGCGATGCAGAGGCTGGCGTAGACAATCTGCAGAATGTGTGTGAGTAAGTGACAGACAGACAAAAAAGGAACAAAGTGAGAAGGACAACCTCTGAAAACACTGCAGCACAGCACTTCAGCGCTGCCTCAGGACAACAGGCAATTTTCCAGAGAAGGGACCGAAATAGAACAGGAAAAAAAAAAAGCTGGATGAACACTTAAGGATATCTGCCAGTGAACAAGATCTCAAGTTGCTGATCCTATCCGTTTTGGAGACTTGGGAGTCCTGTAAATTTAGAAGGATTTTCTTCCATACAAATTTGTGGAGGGCATGGTGGCAGGGGAAGAAAATCTTGAGCATCCTTTGGTGTTAAACTACTGTTAAAGGGTATGTCCATTTTCACTTGAATTAGAATTGTCTGCAAATAGTGACATATTAGTCCTTAGTTGTTAGGATTAACATTATCACGCCTGTGTGCAGCAAGGATGATGCAGACAATAACAAAATCTGTGTCAGGATGAAAGAGTAAAGGTATGATTTCAGTCTGAAGACATCTGCTGCCAGTTCTGCACAACTGAAGTTAAAGTTCCCACAAGAAAATCTGACTACAAACTACTCCAACATCATTTATCTACTTCTAAATTGGTGCTTTGTTTGTCATCTACCATTAAAATTTTCCTTTGTCTGAGTCATTGATCTTAATCTGAAGTCTATTTTTTTTTCACTTCTCTGTAACAGCAATAAGTCTTAGCATTTTGAGAGATTTCCTCACAGTTTCATTTCTGGAAAAAAATGGCAGGAGATGCCATTAACTAGTCAAGAATTTATATTCTCTGCTGTAGCTAAGCATACTAAAAATACCTTTAGAAACTAGTGCTAGAACTGAGCTTTAAAATCCCTTTACAGTCAATTAATCCTGAAAGAAATAAACATACATGAAAAGACTCACTAGTCCTCCAAACAATATAATCCATCCATTCATATACGTACTTACAGTCACTTAACAGGGTCACATGGGCAGCATTCCAAGCACAAAGGGATGTCGGTGGTTTCAGAGGCAAAAATAAAATAAATAATAGATAACCACAATTTAGTACCACCTTTACACTTAATTCTAAATAGATATTTTCCTTCTGTTCTTAATGAAGGCTCTGGCAAATGTGTACTTCTTGTCCCTGACACTTTAGGTAGGGCAAAACAAATATCAGGTCAATTAGAAACCCAAATCTTAGGAACTTAAAAGCTTTTTCACAGGATCTCCATGCATAATTCATAGCCACTCTGAGACAATCAGAGGTTTCACTAACTTCTGTTTTGCTCTGAAACACAAACAAAGAAGGATTTCTTTAAACTACAGCCTAAACTGCATTTAAAAATGCAATGAGTGTTTGAAAACCTGGCAGCCTGCAGTGGTCATATGCGATAGAGCCTAGTGAGGAACTAAATGGAAGACAGTCCTGGATGATTCCCAGAAACAAGCTTCAGACCAACCAACCTAGTCTTTACACTATACATAACTTCTGGTGTAAAACAGAGAAATAATTTTAGGAGACACTTCTGATAAAGCACCGGTTGGTCATACCTATACTAGCAACAGGCTTTGCATTGGAGCCTGTTAGAAGATCAGACTCAGAGTTTCTTCCATTTGGAGCCAAAGCCTTCCAAGTAACATATGTTTGTGTTGTCCTACACACTCTGAAAGCACTATGAACCAAGCCAAACGTAACAAAATACTATATGAAGGTTTCTGGGGTGTCACGCTTTTACCATGAACACAGCAACAAACGTCCAATGTCATGGGTTTAGGAGCTGGTAAGAGAAACATGAGCCAGCTGTCACTCATTCAAGTGTCAGACATTAAAGTCTTCTATAAACTGTCTCAACAGCACCCAAATTAGAGAGCCTGAACTTAGTGAATGGGAGCATAATTATTCAATGAAAGACAAGAAAAAGATGATTTTTGAATAGGAATCATAAGGTACTCCCACATTGGCTTCAGCCCCAGTATAATTGCCACAAATGGCTTGTTACAGTCTTCTGAAGCCAAAAGGCCAAAACCACCCACAGGTACTTCCCAGCTGTAGTGGGTATTCTTGAGCTTATAATCAACACACCATTATATGGGTCAACTGCTCTGAATATGAGCTGGTTAGGAGACAGTACAGGAATTGTACCTCCTACGCTAACATAATCAGAGCATTATAAAATACAGCTTCTGCTGGCTCACTGTTCTACTTTGCTGACATGGGACCAAACTAACTGAGTTCTTGACCTTCTTTGACACAACATTGATTTCAAGTGTAGCCCTAGTGTTTACCAGAGAGTTATAGACCTCTATCTGGGGTGATGGAGTGATCAGAGTCCATCAATTTCTATAAATAACCTATAAATTTAAATAACCAAGTAAGTCTCAGCAGAGCTACCTTCTCCTGAGTCTAACTACAACTCCATCACTGTAGCAGCGGATGAACCATTTCTTCATGAGCTGCAAGTGCTGGTTAGTGCAGGACTCTAGCTCACAGCAGAAGGTACCAGCTTCAGTCCAAGACAGAGGGATTGGAGTATGTCAGTGGAGCATGCTCTCTGGGGAAGCAGCTGAATAATATCAAGGACTGCAATAATGGTGAACTGGCCACTGGGCCAGCAGGCAGGAAACTTATGTGTGTAGAAGAGCCACAACTAGCTGGTTAGCAGTGACTGAACTTTAAAACAATCAGATTTTGCTCAGTAAGTTCAGCAGTTCAGCAGCTCAGCAATAAATTGGCACATATACTTGGCCACCCATTAATATATATGCGTGGCTCATCCAAATAAAAACTAAAACAATAAAACACTGAGCCCACTTAAAACCCAAAGTTCAATAAGCTTTAGGAAGATGACCTTCATGTAATACCTAAAGTGTTCTCTAATTGCATTTTTCGTTACATGTATAATGAATTTCTAACAAAGGCTGCAGAGTGCTACACCCTCCAAAGCATGCAGAAAAAAAGAACAAAAATGAAACAAACGATTTTTATGAAGGATGAAAAAAAAAAAACCATGCCTAAATGACAAAAGCCTGGATGTGCCTCTTCTGGTGCCATATTCACTGACACTGTGGGTCACTGTGCCAAAAATGGTGCCTTCCATTTATCTGACTCATGGGACTGATGATTTGAGGCACATGTACATCAGCTCCACCACCAGCCTCTTAAGCTATGATCACCTGAAGAGGCCTCTTATGGTATAAATCTCTCTCCAGAGGTGTTTGTCTGCCTTTGCAGTGGTATGTTTTCTGACTTAGCCTAATGTATAATCTGCTTTCCAACAAACTGAACTGAACCCATACTGTGTGCACCAGAGTTGCTGTAAAAAGTAATGAGAGTCAATTTTGCTCAGCACTTAGGGGATATGGAAATGCATAAATATCACTTATTTCCACTGTTAAAAATGTAGGGGTCTTCACAGAGGGGACTCAAAATCTGCTAAATAAGCCAGAGCTATAGTGAAAGGTTGCAGAGAATGGCTTTGAATTATTCCAAAGACAAGAGCAGAAATGCAGATCATATTGGAAGTATAAAAGGGACAGGGCAAAGAAAGAAAGCCAGGTGACACGTCAAGTCAAATCGCTTATGGTGATGTAATCAAGATGTGACATTATAACCACTGGATCACTTTATTGGTAAATATAAATTATTGAAGGAACACAAGTATGGTTTTAGGGAAAATGGAAGTACTACTTATGTATTAATGGTGATGTTGAAGAAATGCCACAATACTGATCTACAGAAACTTAATACAACATATTACAGTGAATTATTGAGAAAGTTGGCGACATAAAGGCACAAACTCATACCTGGATTAAAAAGCTGTTTGGAAAATAATGTGAAAATTCATTCATCATTTTCGTAATTTAGAAAGGCTACATTTGGATATTTTAGAGATTGGTCCAAACATTTTTTATGCTTTTTGCACTGCTTTTAATGTGAGTAGCTTCCCACTTACCCTCTATCTTGCTTATGGAATATTGCTTTTCAAAAGAAGACAGATGGATAAATTGAAGGAACGAAGGTTTGCAGATGTGCAGCATTTTGAAAATGACTACCTTTGTGGTTCTGGTGTTAAAACAAACATGAATTCTCACTAGGATTTCAGTCTGTTTGGATTAATGTCTGATTCAGAAAACATGCAAAAAGAATATTGGAAACTCCAGAAATATGAAATAACATCTTGTCTGTGAGTTTATCGACCATGAATACCACAAAAGCTTCACTGTGGTATTTTTATTTTCACAGCTCCAGTGTCATTACTGTGAACACCTCTTGTGAACCAATATAGAGGCAACAGCAAGCCGGTTTCCATTTGCTCAGAGTGCTAGGTTACAAAGCTGCACACCAAAGGACCATGATCAGACTGATAGTTATTCTTATTTTTGACAGTACTTATTATTATCAATCAGCTGATAAATGAATATGACAAAAGGGGATGTGTGGGATTAATCCTCCCTTTCTCAAAGGAAAACACAGCTATGGATGCATATGAATGATGTTTGCCTTAGATAATCACTGACTTGAGTCAAGTGCTGCTGACTCTTATAATTACAGTTCAAAGATACCTTGCTTGTATTCTGTGGTTTAATCTACAGTTTGCTTTTGAAATATATCATAACTTTCTTATCACACAAACAGTGGCGGTTGGTGGTTAAAAGAAAAAAAATAAATTTTGGGTGGGTGCAATTGGGTCTGACAGATCAAACAATGAATGTCATGAAAAAAAACACAAACACAAATAACCCAGCTGTTCTACTATACTAAGCCTGAAAAAAGGTGAAGCTTCATGCTATTGTACAAGTGGCTACAGCTGCTCTCATGTCTTTTGCACTTTTCTGTTAAGTGCTTTATCATATAGCCTGCAGGGGAAGGTTTGTGTATATGCTCTCCCACGGTCCGTGGACTGCTGCTGTCTAATTCCGGATCGTCGAGTTCAAGCCCTTTGATTCTTTTCTTCGACCAACTGCCTTAAAAACAGAGTGTTGCTGTAAACAAACAACTGATTTTAACCCTGTTTCAGCAGCACTTGAAGTCACCATTCTTGGTCAAAAGCTAGCTAATGAGCATCTGTTCTTCTTCTTCAAAACAAGAGTGGCTGTGGTGTGACGATGTGTGAATGACATGAATGAATCAAATTCTTAAACAAGGCAGGTAATCCATGCCGACTGGTTCAGGATGCACAAAATTGCACCCCAAGGGGTGAATTCAATGCTCCAACTGACATGACAGGAAAACTTTCAGTGTGTACATAGACTCCCATTACTCTGTTTAAACTAAGTGCGTGTTATTTACAACATCACCCAAAAATCTATATTCAAACCCTTCATGGTCACAAAATTGAAAAATTGAAACTGTTAATTGCATTAAAGGACTCTGCCTGGAGGTTAGACTCCAGGACTTTTAAGAACCATGTGGAACGTTTACCAAGAAAATTAGAATAGAATGACTTTATTGTCCAAATTAATGGAAAATTGTCAGAATAAAAATTCTGGTGGCTATCAGCCAACATACATACATATGCATATAAAAATTCAAGACAACTATAGAAATAAATCACAGCATCTTATTAATTAGTACGCTGATTGCTTTTGGCACAAATGATCCCGTATACACCTTTTTACTAGCTAGATGCATCCTATAAAATCGTTCAGAGGTCATTATTTCAAATTCAAAATAAAGGTGTTCACATTCTGCAACAATAGGCCGGGCTTTACTTAAGACAGCCTGATGACAAAGCTTATCCAATGAAGTTTGGTGTCGACCAATCAGTTCTGACAATCCTGTTCAGTTCTTCCTATTTTCAACAATCGAGGTACCATACCAGACTAAGATACTGAACTGAAGCATGCTTTCAATCAAGCTGACAACTCTTTCCACAGTTGTGGCTAACTGCAGAGCCTCCCAATATCCTGATAAGAAAAAAATTCTTATTAGCAGTCTTGTAAATGGAATTAGCATTAACTATAAAAGTTTATCTTTACATTAATATATGTCCCCAGACTTCCACAGACTGACCAGAGAGTGAAAGACCTTTTATGGAGCCTGTGTAATTCAAGACAAGCTCTTTCACATTGGCAAAATTAATCAACAACCAATGAGAGTTATGCCATTATTCCAACCTACATTCCTGAGCAAAACAGTTAGAGTTGCTACAAAAGAGATCCACAACAGCTATGTCGTCAGCATATTTTAACATTTTCGCATTCCTATCCTGCAGCTGCATGTAATTTACATAAACATAAACTGGCATAACGATGGAACATACCGTTGAGGGGCCCCGTAGTAACGTGATTTAACTGACAAAATTTATTGATGACAAAGGTTGGTTGGCTGGTTATGTATGTAGAAACAAATCTTGATTTAAATCAACAAGTTGCAGGCTCATGCACTAGAATTGCACACTAGAATATTGTGCAATCCACAATTTTTGCTTGATTAACCTTCTAGGTCCACCTTGAATCCTCTTGATTCTGTGGATCACAGTGCATTACAGTTTATCTATCACAGGTGATTACTGTCTTACTCACCATTGCACCTTATATGAAAAAGTGGGGTGATCCTACCTCGCAAATCGAAGAGAGCAGCACTGTACCAAGGCTCGATTGCAAATAGTGCCTGCTTACCTTTGTTCTTAGACTGAATTTAAACACTGTACACAGCACCTCTTAGATGTACAAAACTATGAATCTACATTCTGTTACCTTTTAACATGTAATATTTATTTATCTTCAGATATATTGTGGTGCTATATGATTTGGCTATGTGTCTAAATTTGCTATATGGTTCTTGGAAATAGATCTCTTATTTTAAAACATACATTTTACATTTATCAAATTTATCATTAAATATAATAAATAACCGCTAAAAAAATCTTAATAATAATCGTAGCTACATGCATGAATGTATTTTTCAGGTTAGGTTAAGTACTACTTTATACAAACACGTCAAACACATCTATACGTGAGCTGGTAGCCGCTGGACACGTTTCCCCCTGTGATATTTACCAACACCTGCAAAGGCAAAGCCCGGTGACAGTGAAGCTGAAGGAATTTCACAAGAACAGAACTGTGTCCCAGCAAAGCAAAAAGCTTTACCTGAACTGCAACTCTTACCTTAGGTCTAAGTGAAAATGTTGATTTTGTCTTTCAAGACAGTTGAGAGGTTAGCTCATTTGGGCAGCATCAGCGTCTCAGTATGTTGCAGAGTCGAAAGCAAAGACGTGTAGTGGAAACGGAAAGAAAAGCATACCGGCGTACACGGGAGCTGTGAGTAACCAAAAAAACACCCGCGTGTTCAGTCATGAAATTTCTCCGAGACTCGGCCGGGGGGTTTTGCTCTTGTTTACAAGCTAGCCTAGCGCTCACAAAAGCAGAACCAGAGAGATCATCTGCCTGAATACCGACTCCACTCTGCTGTGTCCAGTCTCCACCTACCGCCGAGGGGAATCCCGCGCTCAGATCTCGCGATGACACGAGCTCTCTCACAAACGCTCCTGTGTGTGACTACCTAGTAGTGATGTGCGATACCACTGATTTCCTTTCCGATCCGATACCAAGTAAAATTCAGGGTGGTATCGATGATGCTGATCCGATACCGATTCTCTGTACAAAAATTTAATGTTTAATTGTATTTCATAATACAATATAGAATTGCGTTATGTAATTTAATAATAATATAATAATTTCTTAATGATGCAGAATAATCATATAGAAATAAAAAAACCTGAGGTTGTGCGCTATTTGAGTATGTTGCCTGCCTGCAGCACTAAAGGACTCCGCGAGAGACGCCTGTCTCACCCTAGCAGCACCTGTCCTTCTCCTCCTCTTCAGTTCGCGTGATGAAACTGATGCAGTAAAAAAAAAGAAAGAAAATAATCCAGCATTCATTTTATGAATAGTTGCAGCTCTGCTTTGTTGGACAAGATTTGAACTGATACAGAAAACAAACATGTGAAATTAAATGTTACATATGGTACAAGACAATTGAAATGGTAAATGCAACTGGGTCCCAATCCCAGAACGGGTCATTTGGCAGATGACAAGGTATGTACTGACAATTTTGCCTAATATTTAATCTGTTATTATTAATCTATTGTAGGTACCTTGCATTATTTGGATCATCGCTAGTGGGAAGTGCACTGGTGTGTGATGGGAAGACAAACATAAAGCAACACTCCCATCTTGAGTTTGAAAAAAGAAAAGCAAGCAAGAGGATTGTTTCTGTTGTTACTCCATCTATTCATAATCTCTTTATAAATACAAACGCAGCTCTGTCATAACCAAAGCATAAGGGAATATGAAAGTGACTGATAATCCTGAAAACCAACAGGTTATGACAAATTAAAGGATGACAAATAGCTTCCAGAATTACTTTAGTGCTCCTTGTTATAGACACTGCTCAACTAACTGGCTAACTTATTAACTAAATAAATAAATAAATAAATACATGAATAAATAAACATAATAAAGGAACGCTTATTCATCACAGTATATTATCAGGTCAGTTAAACTGGGGTATTAATCTGCTCGGTTAAGTAGCAGACAGGGTTGTTAATCAGTTTCAGCCTCTTTGGTATTAATGATGTTAACAACAATTGCAACACTGAGATAACCACTAAAACAGTAATGGTTGTACGGATGGAACCCACTGAAATTTGTTTCAGGATGAAAACTGCCCTATAAAATGACCTTTCTTAGTGGGCCCTGTGCTCACTGCTCAGCACTGTAGAGCCCAGTTGGCATTTTCATAAAATACCAGAATTGTCAGATTGCCCACTGGTGCTGTGTATTTTCACACATACTCACACATACTAACATGAAATCCTTCTTCATGTGACAGATGTGAAAGGAAGACAAGTCATTAGAACTTTAAGCTGCCTTGTTGGGTCTGTGATGGTTGAGGGAGGCATATGGGATGCACAGACCGTGCACATAAAAGCCTGGCCTCATGTGATGCAGTTCCTAGAGGATGAACGATTTTATACCATTGACTGCCCTCCATGCTCACCTGATGTAATCCAATAGAACACCTCTGGGACTTTATGTTTTGGTCCATAGGACACTGCCAGGTTGCCCCTCAGGCTGTCCAGATGCTCAGTCATGCCCTGGAACAGATCAGAATCAGAATACTTTATTAATCCTGAAGGAAATTATGGGTTACAGCAGGCAGCATGCTGGATAGCGCATGCGCACAAACAAAGGAACCCTCTGACCAAACATACCCTACACAAATATCACATTGGGGAGACAGGTCAATGAGGAAATCCCACAGTAAACCATCTGTCGTCTCATTCAGAGTATGCCACAACATTGTCAGTCATGCATGTCAGTCAAGCAGATTGTTTCAACTTTTATTTTTGGGACGTCTCCTAAATTCCTCTGTAGTTTGGTAATTTCCATCAACCCTGACCTTGGCCCTGTCGCCATCAATTGGCACTTTCTCTTCTCTGGCCAAAACTTAGCCCTAAACACAACAACAAACTGCTCCAACAAGAGATATTTGGTCTTGTACCTGCTTAGCTTCCAGAATGAGATTAACCCTTGTATGGTGTTCGGGTCTGTGAGACCCGTGTTCAGTTTTTTTCAAAAGAAAAATTAAACAATTAATGATTTTTTCACGTGTAAATGTGTTGTGTCTTTCCACTCACTCCACTTGATTATAACTGATTTATTTATAACATTTTATATAAAAGAAAAACGAGAAGCACATTAATTCATAAATGTGATCTAACAAAGGTAAAGGGAAAAAATTAACCATGTTTGCTGTTCATATGTCTTGTAATTGGGATGAAGTAAACATCTGTTGAGTAATTTAACATAAAATTGTTTGATAGTGTTAATTTGGAAAGCCAAAACTCTAGTGGGTCCACCAGACCCATGAACACTGGCTGAGTAACAAAAATACGAACACCACACAAGGGTTAAATTGGCACATGCTCAATGTGTTATGGCAGTACGTTGTTGCTTTGATCACAAAGTAAGAATTTATGGATTCAAAGGGTGAACCTGGGCGTATGAACTCTCACTCAAACCCCAACCCTACCCAATATTCTAAAGCCCTAACCCCATCCTTGGCTGTAACCGTAACCATTGGAGTAACCCAACCCCTGGCCCTAATCCTATTGGTTAGAGGTATTGCTTTGTTTTACCAAAAAACTAATATTAAAAATATATATTCTTTGGGCTCACAAACTGGGAATTTATGGATTTGAAGGGTTAACCTAGCTGTGCTGTCTCTGTCTCTCAGAACTCCAACCTTCTAAAACCCTAACCTTAACCCCAACCCTGGCTGTATACCTAATCACTGAGGTAACCCAATCACTGGCCCTAACCTGATTGCTCGGATGTTTCTCTTGTCTGATCAAAAAACTAATATCAAAACAGACACTAAACTGTCCCAACTAGACATAAATGGCTTTTGGACATTACTAACAGGTTATACAAAATGGATGCATTAAATGTGTACAATTTAATGGGTCACTGCCTTAATTTTCAGTGCTCTTTTTCTAGACATCAGGAGCAGTGAAAAACAGGAAAAGCTTACAGCACCTGGTATTCCCAGATCCAAATACTAACTATATGTATGTATGCTAAACTGTCAAAAGCTGCTGCCTGTCACACAAACTGGCATTTTATGGATTCAAAGGATAAATCTGGTAGCCACTGCTCCTGTTGCAGAGCTCTTTACTTAAGTGTAAATAAACACTTTGAACTTTCCAACTATTTTTGAGTCTGCTTTGTGAGTTTGTGCAAGAATTCGGTATGACAAAGAGGAAATAGGCCTATGAGCTGGAGGAGCAAAACTGAATAATTTATATGTTAAATTTAGCTCTGCTGTATTTGCTCAGCATTTATGTAGCTACCGTAGAGCACAACACAATGGGATATGAATTACTCAACTTTATCTTGTTGCACACAAACTCTGAATGTCTTACATTTGTTATGTATTTATATGTATGTCTTTTGATTTTGTTATTTTTCACTGCACACATTTCAACATGGAAAATGCACCTTCTCTGTGTGGAACACTTCCGACTGAGCGAGCAAAAAATAAAAGCTGCAACTGAATAATGAAAGTCACTAAGCACCTGTGAGGGAAAGCTGGATGTTCAGTGAATCATTGAGCCAGATAACATGCCTTACTGGCAGATCAGGTATAGGTACACTGTGTGATAGAGCAAAAATAGAGAGAAAAGGTTTAAAGATCACAATTTTCAACTAAGAGTAATACTGAATAAGAGAAGAGAAAGGATGCGGAGTAAAGGCCTAAACATAGATCTGATTGTCTGACACTAGGTGTCAGTGCACACCTTTTACTGCAAAGACCAAACAACAGAGACAGGGAATATGTCCGAAAATGAGGTTTGTGTTAAAGTCTTGAAGTATGGAACCCAATTATTTCAGGTTGATTATCACTTTTGACATTTATCTTTTTTAAAAATCACGGAAGAAGTAAAGTACTTCCTGCTATCTCATAGTATACGGTTTTTGAACTTTCAGGGAAATGTGTCATTATTATTATTATTATTATTGTAACATTATCGTTATTTTTGTTGTTGCTGCAGTATCTGTCTACAATATTTGTGTTGTTCAGCAACCTTTTCCAATCAAGACTGTTTGACGTCAGAGTTGAATGCGGTTGATGATGCTGATATGCTACCTTCAAGTACTCCTCGAAAGAACCTGTATTCAGTCTGCTAGATTGTGAATATATACAATTTGCTGATGCCTGTCCAAATGACTACAACCTTATTAGTGTCAATTAGCAATAATAACAAAAGCGATCAAAAACAATTAGTGTCTATACTGTAGGTTCCATGAAAAAAATGCTACCTTGTTATTGCATTTAAAAAAATTTTAATGGTTTTGTAGTTAATCGTGATCCATATCTATTCAAGAAAGGAAATACGTTTTATACCTTGTGTATAATGTTTAAAGCAATTCTATGATAAGTGTGACGGTGTGACATTTTTGACACTTTCAGCACCCGAAGGCAGCGCCACAGCCCCGCCGCTTCGGCTGGGAGGATACTACCATTCCGATTAGGGCAGCTGTTGCCAACGATGCAATGCCTCCTTCATGGAATGAACGCTGGGCATAGGCACCGTGTAGTGCCGTGGTCTTCTTGAAGAGGCTGCACCGTCCTGGTCTTTTGTGATTATTCGCCACAAACAAACAGCCCCGGAGCGCATAAGGTACCCGGTGAAGACTTGGACACGCGGGTTTATGGTTAGCGGAGAGAAGCTGGAGCGGTGAGCTGAGTGAACCGTAGTAACTTTAGCTTGCTATATGCTACATGCTAACTAAGGCTAGCTGGGTGGTATTGAAAGAAACACCTGTTCCCCCGAGTGACCAAAACGAAAAATGAGTTTGTGTTGAAAATTCTGTAGGGTGGGCTGGTGACGTTCCGTTGTTTCAAAGTGATTAACGTGAGTCATCCGGTAAGCTAACATAGGATCAATCAATGAACAACGAGCTACCCTCGTCCCCCGGGTGGGAGCTAACGTTAGTTGGTTGTGCTACCTCCGGGCCCGTTACACAGCTGAGTTACGAGCTTAAACTCTGCCGTTGTTGTAACAAGTATTTTTAAACATTTAATGTATGTATACATATTAGGAAAGTTCAATTTTTATCAGTACGAGGCAACGAGTTGGGATGCATTAGCTGGTGCAGCAGTTAGCAACCACCCTGTCAAAACAAGCCCAAGCTCACTGCATTCAGAAAGCTGAGTGGTTAAACACACCGGGTTTTGTGCTAACATATATATGTTCAGTACGCTTAGCTGAACTCAATTAATTCTGTCATGTAGCCAAGCCTATTCTGTATAACGCTGTATAAAGAGACAGGCAGATGCATTTAGGCTAGACTGACATGTCACCACAATGGAAAAAGGTGCTTCTCTCTGTTTTTTTAACATCAGCTTTTCTCATGACAGGCAATTAATGCATTTTGCTTGTTTGTGTCTTCTGCGCATTAGGAAGCTGGAACCATGGGTTTAACATTAAGCCTTTGATGAACTGAAATAAGCTGGACCCTCTTGACTCATCCAACCCGCTCCTGCCCATAGCGGGGGCTCCCCTTTCCCCCTCACCTTCCAGAGTTATGGCAGGCTTTAAGCGTGGCTACGATGGCAAGATCGCCGGCCTGTACGACCTGGACAAGACCCTGGGCCGTGGCCACTTCGCTGTAGTCAAGCTGGCACGCCATGTCTTCACTGGGGAGAAAGTGGCGGTGAAGGTGATTGACAAGACTAAGCTAGACACAGTGGCGACGGGCCATCTTTTCCAGGAGGTCCGCTGCATGAAGCTGGTGCAGCACCCCAACATTGTGCGCCTGTATGAAGTGATAGATACGCAGACGAAGCTTTATCTCATCCTGGAGCTTGGAGATGGAGGAGATATGTTTGACTACATTATGAAGCATGAGGAG
Organism: Maylandia zebra; assembly: GCF_041146795.1. Lineage (NCBI taxonomy): Eukaryota > Metazoa > Chordata > Actinopteri > Cichliformes > Cichlidae > Maylandia > Maylandia zebra. The sequence goes on along the minus strand of NC_135177.1, from coordinate 5,985,589 downwards.
GGCTTGAACGAAGAGTTGGCTAAGAAATATTTTGCCCAAATTGTCCACGCTATCTCCTACTGTCATCGGCTGCACGTGGTGCACAGGGACTTGAAACCCGAGAACGTGGTGTTCTTTGAAAAACAAGGGCTGGTCAAGCTCACTGACTTTGGATTCAGTAACAAGTTTCAGCCAGGAAAAAAGCTGACCACCAGCTGTGGATCTTTGGCATACTCAGCTCCTGAAATACTGCTGGGTGATGAGTATGATGCTCCGGCTGTAGGTATGCAAAAGATGTTTGGCTGATGAATGATGGTAAAGAAATGAAATGAGTCACACAGCTAATTAGAACATTGTATTGGTGAGTTGCAGAGGTGTGTACTAGACAGGATGTGAATGTTGATGCAGTGCATTTTTAAAAGTGTAATGCACTCATTAAGTTTCAGCAGTCATTTTATCTTCCACTGAAGAGCACCGGGCCTGTTGCCTTGAGCACTAGTTCACTATCTTGTCCACTTTATTAACTCCCCTAGCTCTTCCAAAAAAGGAAAGGAAAAAAAGACAAAACTAAAAACATTGTCAGAAAACAGGCTTTTGGAATCAAACTGCACAGAACGTCTTTTCAAAGTCACGTTAATAGCCAGTTTTAGCACACAGCAGTGTGATGGGTGGGAATGTGGCTAGCACCTGTTTCACACAGTTTTGTCTCACCCTGCTGTGACACATCGGCACTTAGTCTTTATACGGAGCCTGAGCATGTGTTCGCTGTTGTTGTAAGATAACTTTAACTCAACAGTTATGAGCCCTGGGACTGTGTAACAGAACTTGTTTTAAATACCAAGGTGTGTGTTCCAGCACTGTGCTGCTGGGCATGGATCATTTTGAGAGCTGCCGTAGGCTACAAGGTCAGCCCAACTACAGCTGATGTCTGTGAGTGTCCCATTGCACTGAATTAACTGTCTCATTGATTTTCCTGTGAGGACTGACAGTGCAGACAGACACATTGCGTGTCCTTCCATGACATAATTATGATATTTGTCATATCAGGTGGCTTTGCTGAGACTAAAACCATGGGACTAAGTCCATCTCCTGAATTGGATAATGAGATGTACTCTGTTAAGCTTGTTTTTCAGACGGTGTGGGTGTGCATGCAGTCTTAATCCTAAAGGAGTCTGAAATCGGTCTCATGATTATTTATGCATGTAGAAAGGGCTCTCAAAGGTGTTCCTTCAAGGGCAGTCAGCTAGATGTTAATTTGCTTTTTCTTTTTCAAATGGAGTTCTCACAAACTTGAGAGGTGCAGTTGAGGCAATGAGGAAGCTGTGGTTACTTTCTCATTGAGCCGTACACACCCATGCAATCACAAACCACACACATGCTCATTTATCCTAAGACTTTGATATTGTACGCGTGACTGGACAGCGTTGTACCCTCTGCTCTGTGAACAGTTTGACTGCATGACTGCAGGGGATATCTGATTAAATGGCAGGCTTCATGTTATCGCTTGCTGCTGTTGGTGGCAAGCAACCAACATGCATTATCCATTAAAGTAAAGAGAAGACAATTTACTTTTTTCTTGTTATGCACTTCATCTAAAGAATGAATTAAGGTATAAACTAACAATGTGGGCCCCCAAAATTGTGGTATGAACCAAAACCATTGTTTGGGAGAAATTGTTACAACCCCAGTAGTAACCAGTCTGGAATGTTTATCAGTTTCATGGAGTCTTCAGTAGCATCCCTACAATTGTAGTATTCAGATTAGTCCACAATGCCGCTCACCTTACTGTTGAGCTAGATGGTGGGCCAGTCTGTGCTTTCTTCCAGCTGGTTGCTGTGTGAGATATACTTATTGGCACACATAGTAATTGCATAGGTACTACTTGTTCCTGTGTTTTCTAGCAGCAGCTCTCTCCAGTTGTTGGGTTGATGGTTATTCTGTGGTGGTTTGTTGTTGTTGTTTTTTTGTCGCTTTTTTTGTTTGTGTTTGTTTTGTTTTTTTAGTGTGGCCTTTGGATCCTGTGGTCAGAGCCATTAGCCACATGGATTGTTGCACTCTAAAATAGTGGAATGAGGAGAAAGTGCTTATTATTTGCACATGTGCAGGCAAGGCTTCTGAAAGGTTTACTTAGTATTCTAGTGGGTGTCCCTAAGAGAGCAGAGTCCTGTTCATCTCCTTGCACAGAACCAAAATCATATTAGATTGTGTTTGTTATGTATAATTCCACAGATTAAAAATGATGGTCTGTATATAGTATCAGTCCAGGCAGTGTATTTCAGTCACTACCACTTGGTTGTTTCATTACAGAGTATTGTTTCTTACTGTTATGGTCCAACTGATGGCGGGGTTAAACTTTGTACTAAGAGGGTTCAGCATTTTGTGCTCTTGGCACTCTTTAGCTGATGAAAAGCCCTTAACCTATGAAAGCCTTCCTGGCTACAAGCAGCCATTAATGAACCTTATCAACATATTTACTGGCTACTGTGTGTGCACGTGTGCACAGTAGAGCTGTTTTGCTGGATTTGGTTCCATCGCTAAAGCTTCAGGACTGTGTCTACAGAGAGCAGCCAGAGGGGCTCTTAATTGCAGTCCTGGTTACTGTTGCCCACTGCCAGTAGATGGGAAGGACAGTTAATCCATGCTATTGTTTGGACTGGGCCAGGAGAGGATGAGAAAGAAGCAGGATGCAGCTATTTATGCAGTCCTGTGTTGACACAGACTGACTGGCTTTGACTAGAACTCATTCAGCTTGTTCCCACCACTGGGCCCAGGACCATGTTTTCTCATTATGTTCACCATTTTCCACTGAGAAAAAGGATCTTCACATCTTTTTTCTCAGGATCAATATAAGATATCATAAATGGAAATGACTAAATGGGGAAAAAAAAAAAAAACAACGAATGTCTTTCCTGCAATTCCTCTGGACAGAACTGTTATTTTCTTACTTAATGTGTGAAAGCACACTCCCCCTTATAAAGCTAGTCCTTTTAACTCATCGTTAAAGATGTGTTAAAGAGCTTGGTTACACAGAACCTTCTTTGGCTGCCTCCTTCCTTTTGTTTTATTAGCATCATTGTTGAGCCAGTGGAAGAAAAAGGCATCATATACAGCAAATGTTTTCTGGTTTTTATTAATGATTGTGTTTTTGCTCTGTGCTGGTTTGAGTCTCAGTCAATTTGTCATATCTCCACTCTGGGCTTGTTTCATGTCTTTGAACCCCCTTTATTGAAACTAAAGCCTGGTTTATTGCTGTAGCACAGAGCATGCTTTTCTTTAACGTAACCACTAAATAGGAGACTGAAGGAGCTGTGTACCCCTCCTGATTTGCAGATGATTTTGCAAATCAGACAGAAGATTTTCCTTGTCGCTGGATTTGGATTTAAAAAAAAAAAAAAAAAATCTACATTGTTCATTTCTTCACTTTCCATTTTGTCTTTGCAGTTTATTTGCTCTGTGCCTGCATCATTTGGTAACCAGCTGGATACAAGCATGCTTCCCAATTCCACACATAAAACACACAAAGTAGTACAATAGTTTCACAGTCCCTTGGACTTGTCAGTGTTTCACAACTTATTCCTCTTTTGCTCTAGTACCTACTCGACTCCACTTGACTCTACTCAGTTTCCGTTGTTTTCCATTCCCATTATTGAGTACCACCTCAATGTGCATGGGGCTGTTATAGCAACGTGTCTGAACATCTGGGACGTCATTTGTTTGCAATGCAAACACCACACAACAATGGCCATAGACTGCTGCTCAGTCAACTGCTTTTTGTCCGGCTCAGGGACCACGGTGTTGGTTTGTGTGCAGCCATTTCCCTTGTTGCCCGGTTTTAAAAATGGCAGTTTTGATTATTGTGAAGATGTTGCTCTCGATGACTATCGAGTGATGCCACTGACTGGGCAATTGGTGGCATGCAGTCTGTTGATGTCACATATTCGTATTGACGCAGCTTGCTTGGAACACTAGCCAAGCAGGTACTGAAAAAGTACCTGGTACCAGGTACTGCCACCTAATAGAAAACCTTAAAAGTTGAGCTAAACTGAGTAGGTACTAGTGGAAAAGAGGCATTAGTGTATCAGCCTGACTGAAGGAAGGTTTGTGGGAATTTTGTGTGGCCAAACAGGCTCCTCAGAGGTGCACAGCTGGGCAGAATCACTGTATTAGTAAAAGATATGTCATAGTGATGCTTTATGTTTGTATAAGTACCAACACACAGTATTGTTTTTTTTTGTTTGTTTGTTTGTTTGTTTGTTTTTTAATAGCGATGCACTTTTAGTGTTTATTTAAAAAAAAAAAAAAAAAAAAAATCTGATAGCTGATGCCAAGAGTGCCCAACGACCCCCAGAGGTCAAGTTAGGCACCAAAGTAGTACCAATACCAAAACTGATGATTTGTTTTCATTACAACATGTAGATGTCAGCCTGCGTTTATTACAATGTGGTGGCCTCAGCCTGTTGTGACATCATTGTCACGTCGCAATGCGTCGTACTAAAAACATAAAAAGTGTATTGTACAGCTGTCTCCATGCCCTTTCCATAAATTACTCGATATGGTTTCTTTAAATGTTTTTTCAAGGTCAATTTTGACCGTGGACCCTAACAGTGAAGGTCAAGGTCAAATGCATCTTCTGTAATTGTATGCAGATTCAAGTCCTACTCATGCATACATGCTTCAAATGTGAAGGTCTGCATTGTTTATTTTGGGGCAGTAAACAGTGTAGCATGCAGCAAATTTATGAGATTGCTAAAATGGCACAGCATGTAGCCATCTTAAGAATGTTTCCAAAGATGCTGTGAAATTTGTATCCATTTGTCATGAATTTTGGAAGAAAACAACATTTGTGATGGTCGCTGTAGATACAGCGGGTTGGGTTGGGCTGTTATTGACATATTCCTTTTTTCAGAAGGTTTTAATGACATAATTGTCTGTAGAAGGCCGGGGTGGTATTTTTAGATAAAACACAAAAGAATTACAACTTGTAATTATAATTACTCAATTTCACCAATCAGTTGTATCCATGACGGATTACGTAGCACTTACCACAAAGTCATATTGTGACTGATTTCACTCACTGTCTGCAGAGCTGCTAATTTTTCTGTAGTGTGTAGAAGTAAAGTTGTATAAAGCGACTCTGGCACACACAGCAAAATGCTCATTTTCTGCTGTCAGTTTGTAGGGTTTTGAACTTGAACTTGCATCAGTTATGGTCTCTTCCTTGAATGTAATCACACTGTCTGAAGACTTTATTGCATTTGGTTTAACAACACCATTACATTTGTACTTTGTCCGTTGATATGCAATATCTTTACATGTGATATCTAGTCTCTTAATCCAAGGCTGTCCTCCTTATTACAAAAATAAGATTGAGACAGAAATGTATCATCTGCCCCATTGAAATGCCAACTAAAATGCCAGTTTGTGATATGTGGAAGTTGGTAGTACTTCGTAGCCACCGCAACGTGATATTGACAGTATCATTGGATTTTTTGGTTGTATGAGAACTTGTGCATTTTAAGGTGTCTCTTTAGTCCTGCTTTCTTTAGCCTCTTGCACCCTCAAAAGCATGCTATTGCAGTAGAAGTCAGGGAAACCTGACCTGTAAGTGTGTGTAAAAGAGTGATTTATAAATCCAAGGGGGATGCAGGCCTACTTAGCAATAGTGTCTGTGTGAGCAAATGGTCAGCTGTCAGTCAGTTATGGTGGGGATTAGTCAAAGCTATCTAGGCTTCCAAGAGAGACTCATGTAAATGGATGGGGTGACAGGTGGCAGAGGCTGTGCATTGCATAAAGTCTCAAGACACGAGGACACTCTGAGTCAAAGGTTCCACTGCATATTTTTGCTAAAGCTAAGTTGAAAGTTATAGAATTGCAACAAGTCATTGGCTTACTTTCTTCAAGGCCTGTGTGCTTTTTAGGCGCTGAATGCAAAGTAGGGACTTGTCACTCTAAGTGCCATTAGTTTTTAGGACTTGAGTTGAAAATTGCGATATGCCTGAGAGGGTGGGATTGACACTTTATTTCTGCCTGACAGGGCCCTAACTACTCTGCGCTTTCTTTTGTTTCGGCCTTTTTATTGTAGAGGCTGCAGAATGACATGTTCAAAAGCACTGAGCAGTGTATGAGAGGTTAACTTGTCTCTTGCAGTGAGACCTGTGCAGCTGCCACTACTTTGTATAAGTGAAATAATGAATTGTACACACAAAGCCAGATGGATGGATAGCTGCTTGTGTTTAAAAAAAAAAAAAAAGGCTATAGCCTTTTTGAGAGAATTTAATAGTTGCTCTATAGTGAAAAAAAAACAGTACCCTTTATGTTTTTCACTGGATGTACTAACAGGGAAAAAAAACTCATTTTCTGTTTGCCTTATGTGTTGCTTACTTTGATATAGTGGAGCAGGCAATGTCTTTGTTTGTATGAAGGCTATAGTTTAGACCTCAGGCTCAAATAAAAGTAATGACAGAAGTGAAAACTCAAGAAAATATACCCCCTCCCCCAGTAGGTTGGATCCTTTGGCAGGCCTTTTCTGGCTCAGGGGTTCTGTGTTTGAAATCTCTGCTTTACAGTAGGGCTGGGCCATATTATACCGTTCACGGTAATACCGGTACAACGTTAGGCAACGATAAGAAAATGAAATATCGCGATAGAAGATGGGTAAAACGCGCATGCGCAGTGCCTTTGTTTTCATACGCACATGGCCAAAAAAGCATGGCGGCAATGGAGAATGAGAAGGGAGAAAGCGTTTCGTTGAGTGAAGCGGATGAACCAGAATTAGTTTGTGAAAATGGTGCCACTTCAGTGATATGGAACTGGTTTGGTGTTTGTCCGTCAGATACACAGCACAGTTTTTTGTAGAACATGCAAGCGGGCCGTCGTTATTGCCGTATTTGTGGGACTAAGGCGCTTGTAAATCTGGGAGTAATCTGGGTCCTAAACTCCGTATGCTTCAGGTCCCAAAGTCAAACAAACACTGCAGCATAACTGAGAGTTAAAAGAAACTGTCTAAATTCTTTCATCTTTAATAAAACGATCAGCATTGCTGCTTTACCAGGTGTAACTATGAAGTTTAACATCCAGGCATCCATGAAAACAGAATTTATTACACTTAACGGAGTTAGAAGCTAGCAGGAAGATGGCGGAAGTTAGCTCGCTAGTTTCCTGAGCATTATATAGCATGTTCTGAAATTTCTGGAAAAATTCAAACGTACAGCTCTGCTATCACTTCCAACATAAATGAAGACAGGAAACTAAACAGCACTGACGTTTGTAAGGTTACTGAAGTTGGGCTAGCTGGTTTATAATGATGTGCTACGTGATCGCTAGCGACACAGCTATAACATAAACAGTGAATCTGGAGGAATCAACGCTAACACTTTGCCACTCATTAAAAGTTAGCGTGAGGGTTCCTGATAGTTAGAGACAAATGCAATCGCATGGCAGGATGCTGTAAACGGACCAAACTTCAGTCAGGAGAACAACTGAGACAATCCATCCACAATACCAGGTTAGTCATTAATATACTGCAACAACATGGGAATAGAGCAGCTGTGATAGAATACAGCATTAATGAATCAATGGTACAGAAGTGGAAGAAGCAAGAAATATGAGTTGAATAAAGTTTTATTTATCTGACTGCTTTGTTTCGCTTAATGTGTCTTATAATCCCGTGCACCTTATGGTCTGAAAAATAAATATTTGACTTTTCTATTTGTCACACTGTGGTTTCATGTTGCAAAGCCCCTTTTTTTTAACTTCAGTGGATATTATACATGGTTATGCTCAGGATATGTCAGCCCATTTCTGCTGGAAATGCCTTTTGTTAAACTTTTAGCAAGGAATTTCCATTTCCACTGTTAAATTTTTATATAGCTTTAATGCACATAAAAACAGCTGCTTGTTTAAGTGAAAATACATGAATGTTTTTTTTTTTTTTTTGCTCTAGTAAAGTTGTGGAGTTGTATTTTGTGTCGTGTCAATTATATCATCAGTTATATCGTTATCACAAATTTTCAAATTATATCGTGATAAATACTTTTGGCCATATCGCCCTGCTCTACTTTACAGCATAGTCAGTGATTTATCAGCCAGAGGCAGAGATGAGCACCACAAACCAGACCAGGCTCTGTTTTCTGCTTCGCTTTGAGATGTTGCCATTTTCTTCTTACTTGGGCCATCCTCTGTACCTCTGTTAGCTCCTCCTCTCCCACCCACCTCCTGGAGAACAGGAGGTGGGTGGGAGTCCTGCAGCAGGCAGAGCTGGCAGATGTCTGCTCTGCTTTCGATTCAACAGGTCTGCTATTAATACACACACTGAGAGGGACAGTGACTGTTTGGCTGACTTATCCAAAAGTTCACATCCTAGATAGAGCGGCAAGAGTGTATTGCATCTGGCCAGCACTTGGTGAGCTAGTGAAACAGTCAGCTGTGTTCACATTTGTTTTCAGTATATCTTTCCACTGCCAGCTGACACCCAATCTACTGTTGTTCTTAGTTGTTCTTAAGAACAAACTAAATAAGGAGTTAGATGTGGCTATTTTTTTTAAGAAGATGGATCGGAGGAGATAAAGAAAGGAAATTATGTTAGCCTTAGATCTAACCATAGATATACCTCTTAGATTAACCATTATCACTGCAGGATTCCACTTTAAAATGGACTCTTCACCCTCCTGCCTTTATTATTGCTTATATATATTTTGTAATATATCTATATCATGGCTAAAGCACTTCTGGATGGATGCAAACTGCATTTCGTTGCCTTGTACTTGTGACATGTGCAACGACAATAAAGTTGAATTCTATTCTATTCTAAAAAGAGCAGAGAGCAGGCATCGAAAGGGGTGATTAAGTGTAATTATGCCTTTCAGTCATCCATGACAAAATGGAGGTGGGTGCTGTTGTGTGCAATGAGGCCTATCATTCCAAATCATTGCAGTCCACTGTGTAGCCTACTGGCTGCTTGGCATGCTAATTGACTAGCTGATATGTAGACTAACACGTTTGTGGGTTAACTTTCATGCAAGCTAGTTAGCTTGAATTTTGGTTTTGCTTCAAGGCTGTACATTTCTGGAATTATATAAAGGGGACCAAAAGTATTTTCTCCTATGCAGAATTACTGGAATAGTTTCTGCAGTTCTGAATATATTAATGAATTGTTACACTTTTTCATCTAGAAATTTTTTTGCATTAGATGTCTAGACTAGGGCTGCCACAAACGATTATTTTGATAGTCGACTAGTCACTGATTATTTTTGCGATTAGTCGACTAATCAGATCATGAACGTAAAACGTACAGCTTATTGCACCAGCATGCATCTGGTCTTATATAACTATCATTAGCTTACAGCTTTAAGTGTTTAAGGTATGTGCTAAGTAAAAATAAAGACAAAATGATAGTTTAGATTGTTTCGGTGAAGTTTAATAAAAACCTTTCTATCTAAAATATAACGGGACACCGGAGTATATTCTCGAGCATCTCACACTTCTGGTAATCAGTTGTCTGCTTGACATTTATTCAGCTGTGTAAAAACTATAACTTTAATCTCAGCCAAACCGATTTACTCAGAAACAAATAAAATACTGAAAAAAAGCCAAACAATAACATTTTTAAGTTATCTAAGTGACTTATATATCATGTTTAACCTGAGTAGCGAAAGACGGCGGTGGGTTTGAAAACGATTTGCCAGGAGTCCGGTGTTCTCACCGGGTCTAGTGAGCCTTGAACCTCGGCTAGCTATCGAGCTAGTGGGTAACAGACGTCTCCGACAACGTCGGAGCGCTTTTGAAAATATGTGGTGTCTTGATAAACTGAGCAGATATTTGAAGTTTACACAGCTACATTCCTGCCTGAAAATATGTTAGACGTTTATTTTGTGACCCAGAAAGAATAATAAGAGTAACATTAAAACTAACTAGCTGCTGCCATTGCTGGAAACTGAGCAGGGCTGCGCTATGAATTCTGGGACACAGTCTTCTTCTTCGGGGTTTGGCATCCTTGTACATGCAGTGCTGCCATCTTCTGTTTCAGTCCGTTATTACACTCTTAAATCCTAGTACTTATTCCTGCGTCTTTTGGGATCTTACAAAGCTTCAAACGATGCGTCGACTATTAAATTAGTCATCGACGATTTTGATAGTCGATGTAATCGTGACTAGTCGACTAATCGTGGCAGCCCTAGTCTAGACAACTGGTCGCTAGGGCTGGGCCATATCATACCGTTCACAGTAATACCGGTATAATGTTGGGCAACGATAAGAAAATGAAATATCGCGATAGAATATGGGTAAAACGCGCATGCACAGTGCCTTTGTTTTCATACGCACATGGCGGCAAATGCATGGCGGCGACAGAGGATGAGAAGGGCGAAAGTGGATCGTTGAATGAAACGGATGAACCAGAATTGGTTTGTAAAAATGCTGCAACTTCATTGCTGTGGAACTGGTTTAGCTTTCGTCCGTCAGATACACAACAAAGCACTATTTTTGGTAGACCACGCTAGCGGGCCGTTGTTATTACCGTGGTTTTTGAAAAATACGGCACACTTAAAATCTGAAAATCGACAGTGCCCCTTATAATTCCGTGTGCCTTATGTATGAATTCTGGTTGCGTTTACTGACCTTGAAACGATTTTATGTGGTACATGGCGCTCGAAAATCTGTCAAATGTTTTAGTACGACTTTGCTAAGCTACAAACTGCACCGCCTGATGGATTGTCGGAGCATTGCGGCTATCGTAGGCAGGAGCCTCGCGGAGTGTGCTTCAACATAATATTACGGTATTGTGTGTGTATAACCTCTCTTTAAGTTTTGTGAATATTATACATGGTTATGCTGAGGATTAGGGCTGGGCCATATTATACCGTTCACGGTAATACCGGTATAATGTTAGGCAACGATAGGAAAATGAAATATCGCGATAGAATGGGAGTAAAACGCACATGCGCAGTGCCTTTGTTTTCATACACACATGGCCGATTGTTGAGTGAAACAGATGAACCAGAATTGGTTTGTAAAAATGGTGCAACTTCCGTGATGTGGAACTGGTTTGGTGTTTGTCCGTCAGATACACAACAAAGCACATTTTTTTGCAGAACATGCAAGCGGCCGTCGTTATTGTCGTATTTGTCGGACTAAGATGCTCTTAAATCTGGGAGTAATCTGGGTCCTAAACTCCGTATGCTTCAGGTCAAACAACACTGCAGCATCACTTAGAGTTAAAAACTGTCTAAATTCTTTCATCTTTAATAAAACGATCAGCATTGCTGCTTTACCAGGTGTAACTATAAAGTTTAACTTCCAGGCATCCATGAAAACAAAAGTTATTACATTTAACGGAGTTAGAAGTTAGCAGGAAGCTAGCGGAAGTTAGCTCGCTAGTTTCGCTAGTTACCTAAGCATGATATTGCATGTTCTGACTGAGAGATTTCTGAAAAAAATCAAACGTACAGCTCTGCTATCACTTCCAACATAAATGAAGACAGGAAACTAAACAGCAGTGACGTTTGTAGGGTTACTGAAGTTGGGCTAGCTGGTATATAATGATGTGCTACGTGATCGCTAGCGACACAGCTATGTTAGCATAACATAAACAGTGAAGCTGGAGGACGAACACTAACACTTTTCCACTTATAAAAGTTAACGTGAAGGTTCTTCATGGTTAGAGACAAATGCAATCGCATGGCAGGATGCTGTAAACGGACCAAACTTCAGTCAGGAGAACAACTGAGATAATCCATCCACAATACCAGGTTAGTCATTAATATACTGCAACAACATGGGAATAGAGCAGCTGCCAGAGAATTCAACATTAATGAATCAATGGTACAGAAGTGGAGGAAGCAAGAAGAATGAGTTTAATAAAGTTTGATTTATCTGACTGCTTTGTTTCGCTTAATGTGCCTTATAATCCCGTGCACCTTATGGTCCGAAAAATGCGTACTGCACACTGCAGTTTAATGTTGCAAAGCACCTCTTTTTAACTTCAGTGGATATTATACATGGTTATGCTCAGGATATGTCAGCCCATTTCTGCTGGAAATGCCTTTTGGTTAAACTTTCAGCAAGGAATTTGCATTTGCACTGTTACATTTTTATAAAGCTTTAATGTACATAAAAACCAGCTTCTTGTTTAAGTGAAAATAAATGGAAGGTTGTCTTTTTGCGCTAGTAATGTTGTGGAGTTGTATTTTGTCTCGCATCAATTATATCGTCGGTTATATCGTTATCGCAAATTTTCAAATATATATCGTGATAAATATTTTTGGCCATATCGCCCTGCTCTACTGAGGATATATCGGCCAATTTCCACTGGAAATGCCTTTTGGTTAAACAAGCAGCTGTTTTTTTTTTTTTTATGTGCATTAAAGTTATATACAAATTTAATAATGCAAATGCAAATTCCTTGCTGACAGTTTAAGTGAAAATACATTGATTTTTTTTTTTTTTTTTTGCACTAACAAAGTTGTGGAGTTGTAAAGTATTTTGTCTAGTGTCAATTATATTGTCAGATATATCGTTATCGCAAATTTTAAAATGTATATCATGATAAATATTTTTGGTCATATCGCCCTGCTCTACTAGTCGCACATGTGTGACTACTTGGTAAAGCATTAAGCTGTTTCAGGTTGTCAGTCTCAGTTGTTTATCCTTTTCATGTTTTTAACTAAGAGTACAATGGCACCAAGCCACTTAACAACCTCAGTAACATTGTGGACTCTGTAAAGATAATCTGATATCAACTTAAAGGTTCAATTTGAAACATTTTTTTTCTCCTCTTGGATCTATATGATATCCAAAGTATGGCCATCTCAAGCGCACACCTCACTGTGTGCAGCCGTAACCATCTGCTCTTTACACTCTGTGTTTATAAGGAGCAGCCAATCAGAGAAATGTTACCTTAAGAGGAGAGGGGCTGAAATGGCTGAAGCCAGAATGAAGATTTAAATAAATAAAAGACACCAAGATTAAATAAATGATATGTAATGATAATTCAGATCATGGTTCAGAATCAAGCCAACTACTCTTAATAGGTAGAATAAAAATATGTCAGCTTAAAATTAACGTAATGGGCCAGCTGTGAGTTATAAGGAAGGTTTTACATACAGGTTTAGTGCTTTTGACCTTGTACACCACAGATTTCTGAAATTAAGAGAAAATCACAAAAGGCATAAAAAAGCAACTAATTGACACATCACTGTATTTAACTTAGCTAGAATCAAGGACATGAGTTAAGACTTATTTGTTTTCCTCTTCCAGCGCAGTCACATTTAACCCTTGTAACACTGAGATGCTGCTTTGCACTTTCAGCCCGAAAATATGCACATGATGCATAAGTCTGCATAGTAATTTAGCTTATTGTTCTTGACAGTTTTGTCAACATTGTCATTATTGTGAAGTCAAGGACTTAATCATTTGACTGTTATTATTAAGAAAACCTTTAAACAGGGGCAGGGATAGCTCAGTAGGTAAAGTGGTCGCCCCATGATCGGAAGGTCGGCAGTTCGAATCCACTTAACGGCTACCCTGAGGTACCCCTGAGCAAGGTACCGTCCCTACACACTGCTCCCCGGGCGCCTGCTTAGTGGGCTGCCCACTGCTTCACTGAGTGAATGGGTCAAATGCAGAGAAAAAACAAGTAATTTCCCCATGGGGATCAATAAAGTATCCATTATTATTATTATTATTATTATTATTAAACCAGTTATTACAGTATATCTCAGCCTTGATGTGGTTCAGTTCCTCCTACTAGTTCTCTGGCTGCTGTCATTTCAAGCTGCTTGGTGGTTCATCAGAGTAAAACGGCTGAATGAGAGGAAGAGATGCCAAGAGACACAATCTCACAACCATTAATTAAAGCATCATGACTGTAATACAGAGAGAAGGAGGAGATTGCACTATGACTTTTTTCTTCTTTCTCCAGTAACCAACAGAGTAGTGGATTGTGATGGATTCCACAACCAAACTGGTTATAGCTGGAAGTTCTTGCTAAAGGTTAAGTACCTGTAGAGGCACTGTCAATGTGTTAGAAGGATTTAAAGTGGCTGAAGATTGGAATGGAAGACATGTTGTAAAGGCAAGGAAGATGCTGCAATTAGGGATGTATGTGTAAGGTTTTTTTCGGGATATATAAGCATGTTCCTATATCCTTGCTGTAGCACTGGTATGTGTTTACATTCCCTAGTGTGCAATATTGAGACAAGCCCTGTCAAGGCATGTCTAAGACAGTGGCAAGAGCTCTGTCCCAGCTTGACAATTTACTGCCTAGAAAGCGAGTTACTTTAACAACCAGTAACAAAGTACTTAGGAAAAGATTCAAGGAACCAGTTCCCGGTGAAGCAGGAAACAACACATTTGCTTTGCCACTGGAGGTAAAAACATACTGTCCCGGCTACAAAGGAAGAGATGCTACTAGCTGATGATGTTTGACCCAAGAAAAAAAACAAATTACTCCACCAAGTGTTGCTGGAGCACTTGCGCAGTGCACTCTAATGGAAATTATTGATGCATTTACATGGTGGTTGAGAAGCTGGTTTAAAAACCTTGCACCCAAGATACACCATCCTAGGTAGAAAACATTTGTTATTTTTATTATGTAACAGTGTTGTGCAGCTCCTAAAGAGCTATAGGTTTCTTACTTTAATTATTGTTAAACTAAAATGTTAAGCAGTTATATTATACTTTCACTTAAGATTTAGAGGGAAAACTATCTGGGCTAGTTTTGTGCTTACATTTGGTTATTGCACTATAATGCTGCTGCTGGCAGTAGTGCTGGGCGATATGGAAAAAATATTTATCACGATATGAATTATTTTATATCACGGTAGCGATATATATATATATATATATATATATATATATATACACACACACACACACACACACATTAAAAAAACAAAACAAAAAAAAAAACGATATACCACCTGACCTGTGGTCATCTGGAAAGTACACAGTCTGTAAACAGCAAGCGCAGAGGGTGCAATCTTTGTTAATGAAATGGATGGTTACGCTCATGTAGGGGTGCGTATCTCTGCTCGTCCATAGGTCAGTCGTCAAGGCATAATGCACGACACTGCAAACATCCTTCAATACTTTGGCCTGGCATGCGTCATATAAACGAGGCAACTTGACTTTACTGAAGTGCTTCTGTACCTCGGATCAAGGACTTTGACGAGGTAATGAAAGCTGTCCTTCTCAACTTTACAAATGTAACGCGAGATGGCTCCTGTGGTTTGTTTATGGCGCTGGGACGTTTTCTCTTAAGGGCCTTGTGTGAAAGACTGGTGCATCTTTGGCTGGCTATAGTTTTTCTTTTCCCAACTTGCTGCAAAGAAACAGCATGTGCATCAAAATAAACTATTTCCAACAGTGTAATTTGAGTTCTAAGCATCCCAGAAACGGTACAGAAAAGCATAAAGTCAAACATAAGTTTTAAAAACACCAGCATAGGCTTATAAGGCCCTGAAGGTAAAAAATTACATTTTCCTTGAAAATGACGTCACATCCAGTTTCGGGCAGGTAATGGCGGACATGCGATAGTTCGCGCTGACCTATATTCCAACGTAGGAAGTGTTATGAACAGCTGATCGGATCGGCAAAGCATGTTTCTGTACCCTGCCTCTCGCCCTATGACAGCTGGGATAGGCTCCAGCGCCCTACGCGACCCTGAAAAGGATAAGCGGAAGCGAATGCATGCATTGTTGTTGCAAGTGCTTTTTATGCAATTTTTGCAAAGCTATGTGTGGAAGGAAACCGTGACCTAGGACAAGCTGATGGCATAAGATGTAAGTACACCTCCACCGGTTTCATATGCAAAAGAAAATTATTGCGCTAGCTTACATGGTTCCAGTTGTACAGGGATTTAAAAATAGTTAGGCAAAACGGAGTGTTTTAAAGGGTTAATGATATATTTTATGTAATAATTTATAAAATTATGTTAGAAACAATAGAAGACAAATGGCACATTTTTCTATCATTCACACGATATATATTTCGTCATATCACCCAGCACTAGCTGGCAGCTTGTTTCAATAGATTTACACTTCAAATTAGGAAGTTTGTCATCAATGACAGTAGCTTATTGGAAAGGAGTGATGGAAAATGGCCTTTATTCACTTGCACATAAACATGTGGCCGTGTCCATCTTGTCGTTGCCTGCAGGTGAAGCGATGGGGGAGGGGGAGTTGGGGAGGCAGAGTAACATTTGCGTAGAGACTAGAGCAGGGCGATATGACCAAAAATATTTATCACGATATACATTTAAAAATTTGCGATAACAATATAACTGACAATATAATTGAGACTAGACAAAATACTTTGCGACTCCACAACTTTATTAGTGCAAAAGGAAAAAAAAAACATCTGTGTGTGTGTGTGTGTGTGTGTGTGTGTGTGTGTGTGTGTGTGTGTGTGTGTGTGTGTATTAAAAGAAAAAAAAACAAAAAAAACCTGTGGGCGGTTTATCCTTCAAGCTCGGGTCCTCTACCAGAGGCCTGGGAGCTTGAGGGTCCTGCGCAGTATCTTAGCTGTTCCCAGGACTGCGCTCTTCTGGACAGAGCCTCTCTGATGTTGTTCCCGGGATCTGCTGGAGCCACTCGCCTAGCTTGGGAGTCACCACACCTAGTGCTCCGATTACCACGGGAACCACCGTTACCTTCACCCTCCACATCCTCTCGAGCTCTTCTCTGAGCCCTTGGTATTTCTCCAGCTTCTCGTGTTCCTTCTTCCTGATATTGCTGTCATTCGGAACCGCTACATCGATCACTACGGCCGTCTTCTTCTGTTTGTCTACCACCACTATGTCCGGTTGGTTAGCCACCACCATTTTGTCCGTCTGTATCTGGAAGTCCCACAGGATCTTAGCTCGGTCATTCTCCACCACCCTTGGGGCATCTCCCATTTTGACCTCGGAACTTCCAGGCCATATTCGGCACAGATGTTTCTGTATACTATGCCGGCCACTTGGTTATGGCGTTCCATGTATGCCCTGCCTGCTAGCATCTTGCACCCTGCTGTTATGTGCTGGATTGTCTCAGGGGCATCTGGGGTCTTTCCTGGTGTGATAGACCCCAGCCTCTATGGATCTTGTACTCAGAGCTTGTTCTTGTGCTGCCATGATTAGTGCCTCTTTCAGTCCAGCTTTGTCCAGCCACTGGTAGGATTTCTGGATATCAGCCACCTCCTCTATCTGCCGGTGGTACATACCGTGCAGGGCCCTGTCCTTCCATGATGGTTCCTCGTCTCCCTCCCCTTTCTTGGGTTTCTGCTGCCTGAGGTATTCACTGAGCACTCGGTCAGTTGGGGCCATCTTCCCAATGTATTCTTGGATGTTTGTTGTCTCATCCTGGACTGTGGTGCTGACACTCACCAGTCCCCGGCCCCCTTCCTTCCGCTTAGCGTACAGCCTCAGGATGCTGGACTTGGGGTGAAACCCTCCATGCATGGTAAGGAGCTTTCTTGTCTTTATGTCAGTGGCTTCTATCTCCTCCTTTGGCCAACTTATTATACCAGCTGGGTACCTGATCACAGGCAGGGCGTAGGTGTTGATAGCCCGGATCCCCTAATAATAAAAAAAAAAGAAAAAAAAATTATATATAAAAAACACCCAGCACGCCCCTGCGGGCGGTTTATCCTTCAAGCTCGGGTCCTCTACCAGAGGCCTGGGAGCTTTAGGGTCCTGCGCAGTATCTTAGCTGTTCCTAGGACTGCGCTCTTCTGGACAGAGATCTCCGATGTTGTTCCCGGGACCTGCTGGAGCCACTCGCCTAGCTTGGGAGTCACCGCACCTAGTGCTCCGATTACCACGGGGACCACCGTTACCTTCAACCTCCACATCCTCTCGAGCTCTTCTCTGAGCCCTTGGTATACCTCGTCAATCTCTAGCTGTGAGAGCAGTCCCTTCTTTCGAATGTTGGAACACTGAGCTACTAGTTGTTTCGCCGTCATTGTGGATGTTGGGTATCGAAGAATCCATAGGTCCCTCATCCTATTCATGTAGCCCCTTCCGCCGGGGTTACTTGCGTAGTAGCATTCCAACAACGCCCTGTTTTCGTCTCTTGCCCACCGATGCCTTCTTGTTCCAGTAGCCCACTTTTCGTCAGGGTGCCCTGGTTCCTCAACACCTGACGCGGACCTTGTTGATCCGGGCGACGTCCGAGCCGGCATGCCTTCATGTTTATCTGTCTCGCCCATGTCTGCGGTAGGCTTGCTTAGCATAGGGGGTCTAGCCTTAGGACCCTTACTGGATACAGACGCCCCAGGCAGGAATCGAACTTGCGATCCTCTGTTCCAAAGGCGTGTGTGTGTATATGTGTATATATATATAATATATAGAAATAAAAATAAATAAAATTTATTTGTTAGGGGTGCAACAATACATGTATCGATATTGAACCGTTCGATACAGTGCTTTCGGTTTGGTACGCATATATATCGAACAATATAAATTTTTATTTATTTTCTCAACTTTTCTTCTGACGATGCTGTCTGTGTTGAGCGCTCAGTGGATCTGCATTCGACTACTCTGCCTAGGCTGCACTGTTGAGTGCAGATCCACTGAGCACAGCGCAAGCTAGCAAGACAGAAGCTGTGCCACGCAATGCTCAATTGGTGGGAAGTTCTTTGTTTTTTGAGTTGTGGGCCACTAGGTCACGTAAATATTGTTAAAACATAAATAACATTAAAGACAATTGTCATTCTCCAAGTAAGTTCACTTACAGGAGTGATTTAAAGTAACGTTTTTCTAGAAATAATGACCCTGTTTGAAGTTGGGTGAATGGCAAAAAGTGACTTGAGTGTTTCTCATATGTTTGGATTCTGTGGTTTATCAGGTTTTTTGGTGTTGCTGAATTGGTCAGTGAATTCCTTCTTTTTAACATGGTGGTAGTCGGGATTTGGAGGGGGACTTGCACACTGACCCAGAAATTGCAGCATTCCTTCAAAATGCACTACTCTTTCTCTTGCTATGTTGCTATGTTTTTTTTATATATATTTTTTTATAAAAGGCATTAAATTATTTAAATAAAAATTCTAAAATGTGTCTTCACACTTACTTGGCTGGCCTGTATGTAGGAAGCACTGAACTTGAACTGAGGGGGGAAAAAGCAAGAAAAGGATACAGACCACATATTTAGGTGATGCACCGGGCTACAGTGTGGAGCTGCAGCATGTCTGTATGTGACAGAATGAGATCTCTAGTCATCTGGAGTGCTCTTTCTACTCTCTCTGCCTGTAAGTGACAGGAGCATTTATGTTGATGTGATGAGCGCACACGTGTATGAATCTGAAGGATTGATGAGTGGGTGTGTGTGCTCTTCAGGTTGACAGCTCTATACATGTTGGAAACCGCCTGTCTGTGAAGGTGATCGCAGAGTTTTTGTGATGTTCTACGTTTTCTTAAAACTAAACTGTAAAATATGTGGTGTGTGAAGAGTGTAGTTGGCTTTGGTCTAATTGGGTCACCTTTTTGTCTTCTAACTATTTGGAGGCCAAAGATGTCATCATTTTGTGTAGCATGGTAACCTTGGTTACATATTTAATTGTCCTTCTATGGTGGGTCACTGGAAAAAGAATTGTTTACCACTGGTTGACAGTAAATCAACAAAGTGACTAGGGCTGCCACAAACGATTATTTTGATAGTCGACTAGTCACCGATTATTTATGCGATTAGTCGACTAATCAGATCATCATCCACTGGACGTAAAACTACAGCTTATTGCACCAGCAGCATCTGCTCTTATATAACTATCATTAGCTTACAGCTTTAAGCTTTTAAGGTGCTAACTAAAAATAAAGACAAGATGATAGTTTATTCAATTTTAATGAAATTTGCAGATTGTTTCGGTAAAGTTTAATAAACTCCTTGCTATCTAAAATATAACAGGACACCGGAGTATATTCTCCAGCATCTCACACTTCTGATAATCAGCTGTCTGCTTGACGTTTATTCAGCTGTGTAAAAACTATAACTTTAATCTCAGCCAAACCGATTTACTCAGGAACAAATAAAATACTAAAAAAAAGCCAAACAATAACATTTTTAATTTATCTAAGTGACTCATATATATTTAACCTGAGTCGCGAAAGACGGCGGTGGGTTTGAAAACAATTTGCCGGGAGTCCGGTGTTCTCACGGCGCTAGTGACCTAGCCCCCGGCTAGCTATCGAGCTAGTGGGTAACAGACGTCTCCGAAAACGTCGGAGCGCTTTTGAAAATATGTGGTGTCCTGATAAACTGAGCAGATATTTGAGGTTTACACAGCTACATTCTCGCCTGAAAATATGTTAAACGTTTATTTTGTGACCCAGAAAGAATAATAAGAGTAATATTAAAACTAACTAGCTACCGCCATTGTTGGAAACTAAGCTGGGCCGCGCTATGAATTCTGGGACACAGCTGCTTCTTCTTCTTCGGGGTTTAACGGCAGCTGGCATCCTTGTACATGCTGTGCTGCCATCTTCTGTTTCAGTCCGTTATTACACTCTTAAATCCTGCTATTATTCCTGCGTCTTTTGCGATCTTACAAAGCTTCAAACGACACGTCGACTATTAAATCAGTCGTCGACGATTTTGATAGTCGACGTAATCGTGACTAGTTGACAAATCGTGGCAGCCCTACAAGTGACTCTCTTCAGTATAATTTAGCTGTCATTTCAAGGTTCAGTTGTTTGAACAGATCAACTCTCCTCTGTCAGGAGACAGAAACCACCTGGAGAGTCAGACTGTAATAAGGTAGTAATAAAGCATAATAGGAGCATACTAAATTGCTCTGACTCAGGTAGTTTTTCAGTATTTATTGAAGCTCATTGTGACCAGTGTTAAAGGCTTCTCATGCTCTGTAACTACAAGAAAGATGCTGCACTCCTGAGAGAGAAGGAACAAAATACTACTTTGTAAGAACTTCATTTTAAGGCTAATGAAATCTCTTTTCATGCTTACTGAAATATCCAAGCTTAAGTTTGAGAAGCATTCATAGGTAGGAAAAAAATATATGTATGCTTTGCAGCCTAGCAGCAGCAGCTGACATTTCACAAAGTTCACATCTTTCAGAGAGTGGGCCTAATTAAACAAGTTCCTGAAGCAAATTTTGGGTGTTTAGACATGCTTTGACTTTGACAAGACAAATCCACATACTCTGATCAAGCACCTGAATAAACCTGAAGTGCATTTCTAAGCACGCCAACCTGTTTATTTAATCAGTCTTGAAACACATTGGCACACGGTTTGGGAAAGACAAAAATAATGTATACTGTCATCACTGTAATGTCATACATGGAGGGAATTAAATATCACATGTGTAAGGCTTACGAGTAGGTGTGTATGTGTGTGTTTGTGGGGGTTCATGGCAGTGGGGTGTAGCTTTTCTGTAGATCAAGCGTGTCAGTCAAGGAAGCCAACACATTAGTCATTAATGATAGAGTAAATAAAATACTCTATTGGAAACTCATTGTGAAAACATTTTTTAATAATCCTTGCCATGTAAAATCCAAATGGGTATCGTGAACAAAGGAAACGAACTAGGCCTCAAGAAATGCAATCTGAGAATTTTCTGTCATCTTTGTGGGGGGTTTTTAGGGACTGACACGGAAAACATATAAAGGATCCCTCTGATCCTGTGTGTGTGCCAGCACGTTGAGATCTAATTGGTACATCGAAACGTGAGCTTCTACGACCAAGGTTAGACCAAGCTGAACTTTCTCCACATCCATATCCTGTTAATATTTCAGCAGAAGAGGAGACACTGCTACAGGCTGAGAGGGAACTCTTTTATGGCGCTAGCATACTGCAGATGTGGGCACATTAAGGCTGTGATATATTTTATAGCAGAGTGCAACATCAGCCTCAGCGTTTGGGATGAAGACCTCTTTGGTGCTTATAATGTAGAGGTACATATTGTTTTAGCACTTTATACTCAGGCAGCTTTTTGGTCCATTAACACGGCTCCAGTAAAATGCTTGATCTGCTTCTCTAGTAGCTGTTAAACAACTCATTTCAAATCAAACCACTGCAGGTACTTTGTAAATGGTTTTAGACACACAATAATTGCACTGATGCATTTTTTTTTCTTTTTTTAAGGGGAAATGTTCCTGTAACACCCCATTTGTTGGGCTTTAGCAGTGGCTCGGTGATACATCACTTTTTCAGAACAAATGCCATCTGGAAGTCAGACAGGAATTATCCTCTGAAGTGCTACAGAGCCCCCCCGCCCCTCCCAGTGGGGACTCTACTCTCATAAGACAACCTGCAACTGCACTGCTGTCTGCTGCTCGCACACTGAGCTGGGAGAGAGCCATGGATGGCTCCTGAAATCAAATGTGATGGATGGTATCAAAATGCATACCACAATAATTAGACTCAGTATTCAATCAGGCAAGCTGTTTCTTCAGAAAGTTCCTCTTAAAGGCACTCGGCCCTCTCTGTACGGCCATTTGGTTAGTTTAATTATACACAGCACTCCCTAGCCTAAGGCCAAATCTGGAGTGCTGATAGTAGCCCAGCAAAGCTGAGTCTCAAGATGCAACAACTCACGGCTGTCCGTTTGAGTTAAAAACATTTTAGAATCAGTTTGAGTTGTCATCTTTTTTTCCTCCAAAAATAGTTTTTGTTGGGGATTTTTTTTTTAATTTTACTATCTGGCATTTTCTCTAGCACATCATCAAGGCTCCACTCTGCCAAACCATTTGGTATTGAGGGCAACTATGTGTTTGAGCTTAATTAGAAACTTACTTAAAAATCCTCATCATGGTAATTACTTTAGGGCTGCCAATATTTGATTAGAGATTCTGTGATGTCTCCCTCGCTCTTCAGCCTAAGTAAGTTGGCCCTGTTTCTCTGCTAAGTGATGAAAATGTTACACATTAATGCCCAAAGCTTTGCATGTGTTTATACGGGCATGGCAGGACATGCAGTATAAATACTGTATGTGTGTAATGAACTTGGCTCAAACATCTGCCTCTATGTGTGCCAAACAAAGTTGAGAACATACCGTACTATACGGAGCGACAGGACAAGGTTTATTGTCCTAGCTCTCTATTCGAGGCTGTTTCTCGTCCTTGACTAGTGAACCAAAGGCTGTGTGTATGTGTGCATGAATGTGTCTTTAGTTGCATAAAGTGTGTATGGACCGGTGCTTCTGCATGCTGACAGTTTGCTTTCACTCGGTGCAACTAGCAAGTGCAAATTTGTACACTTGAATAAGCATATGCATAGATGAATTAACATGACTTTGATTATGCTGTTAGCACACGTGCACTGTTGCTTGAGAACATTGAACATGAGCTTGTTTTGGGTTTCAGTGACATTTTGTTTTATGCAAGCAAACCAGAGAAAATTAGGATTTAAATTGCAATTGAGAAAATGCAGTTTTAAATTGTCTTGCATTATCCAGTACAGGGTGTAGTTACATGGGCCGGGACACTAGGGGGTGTTAATAAAATAATGTGGTTATGTTCTATTAATACCTAATAGCATACAGTAAGAGGAAATAAGGCAGTCAAACATGCTGATTAGAAATGTCTAGGAGAGAGGTGAAAGCGAGAGATGGCTGTTATCCTGCTTCTGCCTCCATAGTGCCAATCAGCAGCAAAGGGAAATTATTTATTTATATTAGAGATATAAGAATGGATAGATGGATTGATGGCGATATAGATATGGGTAAGCAGATAGTTGGTTTCTTTATGGTTTTATGGTTTGTTTGCATCATTTGGACATTGCTTGGTTTTGATTTAAATTTACTGAGGTCTTATAAAGCATTTGTTGTTCTTAAATGGTGGAATTACACTCAAAAAAACTGACTGCTATCTTTGTACAAAGTTATACAGAAGTATAAGTTGTATAACGTGTGGAGACGACAGGTCAAAAGGCCTTGGAGGAAGACTTTACTGTACTTCTCACACTTCTATCCATCACTGTTGTTTACCACACTGGCTGAGAACATCTTAGTTCCTTTAATTGTCTGCTTGTTTCCGATCAGTGGCATCGTTTCCATTGCAGTCATCTTTTCTCATGACGTAAGAGGGTGGAGAGATCAAGGGGAAAATACGCTTGTAAAATGAGATGTCTTCCACACTGGAGAATTATTTGAAGCAATGTTAATTAGGGACGATGGCTGAACAACAGGATCAGCATGTCATTGGTTTTTAATGTCTCTGTAGCATTTTTCAACAAATACACTACAGATGTGCTAGATGAAAACACTGGCACGCCACAGTCTCTGTTTAGACTTGGTACAGATAGAGGGGTTTTTTCCCCCCCCTCTTTCACATGCTTCAACTTCTCCACTTTCTGACCTTCCACCTGCACTTAGTTTTTAAATATAATCCATATCATGATGTCGTAACTAGGTTTTGTGTGATTATTCAGCCTTGGATTCAGTCCGAGAGGACAGATATAGTTTAACAATACATTTGACACATCTGTGGATCATACAGCCATATTTGTGTCTGAGAAATTGATGTGTTAATAAATGTCCTCGTAATATTTCACCTGTTAATACCATGATAAATGTCACCCAGTCCTAAGTCTGACCTCGTGTCTTTCTCTTCCTCAGATATCTGGAGTCTTGGTGTGATACTGTTCATGTTGGTTTGTGGCCAGCCACCCTTCCAGGAAGCTAACGACAGTGAGACCCTCACCATGATCATGGACTGTAAATACACTGTACCACCTCATGTCTCCAGCACCTGCAAAGAGTAAGTAATGCACAGCATTTTTCTTCTTTCACTCTGCCATTTGAAAGCTTGTGTGTGGTCCTTTTGCTTGCATACAGAGATGGATCGAATGGGTGGATTTTCAGTATTTGCTGGTTACACTAGAGGAAATTGCAGTCAGTCACTGGTTTGCTATAAGATGGTGTACAGAGACAGTGTGCCTTTTTTTTCCCCTCAAATGTTTTCTCTTGCCCGGGCTTGACAGTGTTGTGTTAAAAGCTATGGAAAATTAGAGACAGTGCATCCTGCATAATGCTCCACTGTCACATCTTTTGTCAGAAAGTAAACTGTGGGATCTCTGCTGCAGCTGGCCACTGAAATTAGGGCCATGTTCAGGGATCAGATTAAGTTTCAGTGACAAAGGTGAGTGCATATACACTGCAACAGGAAAGCTGTGAGGTTTTGACTGCAACCCAAACCACATCAGGTTGGTGGAAATGTCATATGCTTCCTGCATTAAGTAAAAGGTTGTATAATCATCACTAAAATGGAGCAACAAAGCAACGTGGTGCTGAGAAAGAGTGTTAGACTTCTCAGTTAAAGCTTTGTTTTTGAAACCACTCTCAGATTTGTCAACAGCTCACATGTAAAAGGAAGAAAAATAGTACTCTGTGTTTCTCCATCCAGACTAGAACAGGATCAAAGCTCGGCTCCAGGTAAACTCTTTGGGGTATTCTAGTCCTCATTTGAAAAGTTTTTTACTTTAAATCAGAATCTGATCTTCAGTCATCAGCAGTGCTTTCACATATAGAACACAGGAACTGTTCATGCCCTGCATTAACATTTGTCTTGGATAGACTATAAAAGACAGTACATTTGACTGTCAATTGTATTTTGATGTATCAGATACAAAAACAGCTTTTGTTTTTGTTTTTTTTTATTCTCCCAGCTCTTATTAGTGTCCCTGCTAATACAGCAAAATTATAAGCTATCTTCTATATAGTTTGCTGAGTAGAGGTCAGTTAATTGATTGATTGATTGATAACTTGTTTGGTACTTTTTAAATGACTTGATCAGCTCAAATTATGAACATCATCAGATTTGTTACAGCAGCTGGCTGACTATGTCCTCCTTTAACTAAATTTAGTCTAAAAGAAATGCTAGTTTGCCAAATCATTTCACCAGTTAACTTTATTCATGATAGTATAAGGAGCTTGGAAAGAAAAGCGTCATGATACTAACTTCTGTATAATGGCTAACACAGGGGTCAGCAACCTTTAACACCCAAAGAGCCATTTGGACCCGGTTTCCACGCAAAAGAAAACACTGGGAGCCGCAAATACTTTTTGACATCTAAAATGAAGATAACACTGTATATATTGTTTTTTACCTTTATGCTTTGTGTGAACAACTAAGGTGTGCTGCTTATGAAATCCATGAAGTGCTACAGAGAAAATTACATTTTATTTATGTAATTAACACATTTTGAACTCTTAAAGAAATATAACAAAAGGAAAGACACCCAGCTGAACGAAAATGATCCAAGTAGCGAACAAAAACTGCTGTGAGCTGCCACCCTCATATCACCTTTGGGCTTTTGGAGCCTTGACCTGGCTTTTAAAAAATTATTGAAGAAAAGAACACTAAAATTCAGCCTAAATATGTATTTTACCTGGTTAATGTGTGTGGCGGGGCGTGGTCTGCAGCGCCACTGCAGGGGAGGCGGACGCACCTGAGCGGCACCCACAATCACGCCTCACCGCCTTAACGTCTGTGCTATCTATGCTGTTGTGTTGGTGTGTGTCGGGCTGTGAGCTGAAAAGCTACAGCGTATGCGTACAGCAACCGTGTGTGAAAAGTGGTCAATAAAGAGATGCTGAAAAGCGTGTTCATGGAAACATCATCGGGTCTGCCGTGATATGTTTACAATGGGACTTCTGCTCCTGAACCTCTGCGCACAGCGTCTGCAAATCGGGGCTGTACGAAGTCACTTTCATCTTTACGCAGGACTGTAAGCTGTCATCTGTGAGGCGTGAGCGGCGTTTGTTTTTAACATAGTTCACGATGGAGAACACCTGCTGACATAATGTGGATCCGAAGATCCATAATTGGCCTACCTGGGCCCTATTTCAGGAAGCCGGTTTAGAAAACTCAGAGTGAAAAACGATACTCAGGGTTGAGTAACCCCGAACTGTCCAACTCGGAATATTCGGTTTCAGAAAGGCTGATAACAATTAGTTCAATCAGCGCGGAGTTGCTTTAACCCCAAATTAAGCGCGCGCAGGAGGATACATAAAGCCCTGATTAGTGGAGCACAGATTAAGCGAGTCACCATGGAGACGGAGGGAAAGAAGGCGCGGTCAATGTATTTTACAGCGCTTGAGGCCGAAATTCTGATGGCAGCATATGCCGATAACATGCAAATTTTGCAGAAAAAAGTAACACAGCCTCAGCTGCAAAAGAAAGGGAGCATGCATGGCAAAACATAGCCGACAGAGTCAATGCGTGAGTGTTAATTTAAACATTGATCTAGGGATTTCCACCCATTTAACACGTTATTTTATTATATTTTATTTTATTTTTTATTTCATACATTTTATTTTGTGATGTGATGTGAGCGCAGGTGCAACCCAACAGGCCCCAAACGTTCCTGGCAGCAAGTAAAAATGAAATATAAAAATATAGTCCAAACAGGTAAGGTGTAATTGTATTATGAGCCATAGTGCTTGGTCTGTTTGTCCGATGTAAATCAATTGCAGTTAGAGGCTACATTAATTTCCCCTCTGTAAGCACTTATTGAAATTATCTGAGCATTACAAGTACATATTTGCTTACTCTGTATGCTCAAATGTGACCCGTTATGGCCACTAGAAAAAAAGCGGAGGCCCGAAAAACAGGTGGGGGTCCTCCACCACCACCACTCACAAAGCCTGGCCACTTGGCTTCCACATTTGTGATAATGTTGGCAGCATCACATATGATCTTCACAGTGCAAAGAACACAAATTAGCATCCATTACTAATAATGAAATAATTTGTTAGTTCCCTGTAGCATTTCAAACTATGTACTGTACATTAATGCTGTGGAAAGACTTCCTGTTCACATAGTCTCCTTCATTTACTGAAGGAGCAATGATTGGAATGTGAGTGCCATCTATACAGCCAATCACGCCTGGGAACCGTGAGAATAAATGTAAAATTTAAGTAGTAGTTCAAGTATCACCACATCATGAATTAAGTTTCGTTCATCCTGATACCTGCAGTTTTGTGGAATCCCTCTTTGATAAATCTTGTGGGTCTATGACCGGGGAACACCACAAACGAGTACAGGAGACGTTTCAGTGCAACTGTAACATTCCTGACTGCCCGACAGACAGTAGCCTTGGAAACGTGCTCAGCGTCACCAATATTATACAGAAAGCTCCCGTTTGCAAAAAACCGAAGTGCAATACAAATAATATGTACAGAACTGAGAGAATGTCCACGATGTGTCACATGAGCAATATTAGGCCTGAGGATGTTATTCAAATAAATTGTAGATTGTGCTGAAAAACGGTAACGTTCACACAGGAGATCATCAGGAAATGATAAAATGTCCAAACGCGCTCTAATCACTCTCTCCCGGCGGAGAGCTCTGCGGAGAATTTGGGCTTCAACATCTACTGGCTCTTCAAGGAAGGGACACGCCATGTCTGACACTTCCTACAGTCAGGTTTCCGACAAAGATGCGGAGAACGTCAGGGTTAGTTGAAGTAAACCTGCTAGGGGGCAGGTTAGCTTCACGGAGTGTGTCGTCATAGTAACTCACTCAGAATTAATCTAAACTCGCTTTGTGAAACCGAAAACCCAGAGTTTCCGTTAACTCAGGGTATACTTACTCAGAGTTTGCACTAAACCGGCTTCCTGAAATAGGGCCCAGGGGTTGAAAGTCTTGATAAATGCACGGCGTTTCGGCGGGTACACCGGCTTCCGCGAGTGTGACGCTTATTTTGAATGATGAAAAAATAATAAAATATAATTTTATTTTTATATTTCAATATCACAATAATCTTCTAATTTAGAACTACAAGTTAAAAAAAGAACTAACATAAATAAAATACACTTCAGCTAAATACTTCTATTTGCCCTTCTAATTTATTTTCCCAAACCATGCGGAGCCGCACTATAAGGACTAAAGAGCCGCAGGTTGCCGACCCCTGGGCTAACAGAACTGATTGTAGGAATCAGTAAATCATGTTATGGCAGAAGGTAAAAATGTATGACTAACATTATGTTCTACAGTAGTAAACGCATCATGAATATGTAGCATATATGTGTCTTTGCTTTATTATGTCTGTCACTTTTTCCATTATACTGATATTCAGCTGTATAGTATCTATGCTGCTCTACCCATTTGTCCAAATCATTTCACACAGTACATCATAATCGTGCACAACAGTCTTCTATACATCTTATCACTGTGCAATCCAAGCTGTGTGTGTTGATAGTTTAGGATGTCATCCAGTTTGAAATACCAGCCTCACACCTGAAAATGTTACAGACCGGATGGACTGAAACTTGCTTCTTCCTCTTCTGTCCCAGTTACCTTACATATCTGACCATGTAACAATGTGTGTATGCCAGTTTCCCCCTCTGTCTGTGTCTGTGTGTAGTCAACATGTTGCATCTCTGCTTTGTAAAAGCCTTGTAAAAGTCTACTGTTGGATACATCAGCTTGTACAAAAAGTTCTGTTAATGTGAACCAGTAAGCCGATAACATTATAAATAGGCCATGTTGTCAGTGTGGAATGTAGGGCCACCCCTAATCTCTAAAAACCTGTTATGTCAGTGGTATGTCATAAAACAATCCAGTTATTTCACCTGCAAAGCGAAAGCAAAGTTCACATAGTATTTCATCGACTCAAAGTTGATCTCTATGCACAGTATGAGTCACACCTAATTATTCTCATCAGGAAATGGAGCAGCAATTAGTCACCAAAAACTTATAAATACACCTTATGGTCTTTGACTGTGACTTTGGAAACTGTGACTAATTATGTAGCAGTCACTAATCCAGACTGACAGACTAGCAGCCGGCTTGTCCCTTTTATAAAATGTTTATTCATAAAAAAAAAAAAATCTCATTTGAGCATTTTGCAGCTTCATCGTCACAAAAAACAATTGAAATACATGAATGAGTTCACCCACAGTACCGCCAGTAAAAATACAGCATGTCGAGCTAAACTGGAACAGGAGAAGAAAAAAATGCATGCTGTGATAACATAGTTCTATATTTTGGCAGAATCTCCAGAACAATGGTGCTAATCACCGCACTACCATGCTGCCTCTGTAAAAGATAATACAAAGGTTTAAGTGCAGTTTGATGTTGTCTTACAACACGTTATTACTTTAACATTAACACTGATTAATATCGAGTATCAGCAAAGCTGATCAGCAGACTTGATCATCTGGGGGTAGGGATGGGTATCGTTTAGGTTTTATCCGATACCGGTGCCAAACCGGTACTTTTGAAACAGTGTCGGTGCTTAAAGAATGGAGAACACAAACTTTGTCCAAAAACCTCTCATATGCGCTCTTGTTTTATCCATTGTTGTGCATCATAGCCTAGAAAGAATTGTTTCTGCACTGGCTGCAAACATAGTCACCACATGTGTAGGAGGTGAAAACTATGATGTTCCGAAAACTTAGATGGCCGTTATAACACCAGATGGGCAGTCATGTACATCTGAGGTGACACAAGGAGAAATGGGTGGCTTCCAAGAACACAAGAGATGGCATTGTGCTGAAAACATTTTCGCAAACAAACTGCACAAATGATTATTTTTAGACCCAGGAAATAAATGCTTATCTCTTCAGAGTCGAAGGGGAGATGTGACTAGATTGAAATGCTAAGCTGATGAAGCAGCTGTGCACAATCTGATGGGCTTTGATTTAGAGGAGAAGAGCTGGTTGCCACACACAGAGTCTAAGGGTTATATTTTTACAGTGTCAAACTGGTGAATTATCTGCCCGTGTCACAGTTTAGCATTTCTAAATGCTTCTTCCTTACATATTATATATTTTGTTTCTACAAACAATTCTGTCAAAATTGCCAGTGAGGATAGTAGTCATGCTGCTATGGAAGCAGCTGTTACTCGTGAATATAGTTGTAAACAACTAGTGTGGTTGATTATTGGTATAAGAAAATGAGAAGTAAAAGGGGAAAAAAGGAAGAATCACATACACATTGTTGCAAACCTGATAAAAAGCTGAAGTAGCTGCTTTATTTCACCTTCAATGAATCTTCAAAGTTTCGTTTGGATTGTTTTGAGTTCATTAATATTTGACAATTCACCATAGTTCTGTTCTAGTTTAAAGAAGTTGTACACAAACTAAGCAACCTAGTGCTGTAAAATAAGTCTGCAGCTGTATTTTAATCACATTATTAAGACCATGATAACAAAGACAGTATCAGATCATGTGTACGTCATCTTTAGAGCCACTCCAAACCCTTTAACTTACTCTGTAATATCATTTTGTAAAACAGAGTTAAGCTCAACTTCAGTGTTTTCACATGTGATTGTCGATTTTAAGAGTAGAAAAGGTGTGGAAAGCTACTCAAGCTGTTAGCTTTCTTAACAGCTTGTCAGGCAACACATTAAGAAAACATTTATCTGTTCCTTTGTGCTGGAATTAAAAGAATGAAGTTTAGTCTCTTGGGTGAATATATGACTTCTCTTTCCAACAGTTTCTGACGTAAGCAAGGACTACTGTCAAATAAAGGAACACAGGGAAGTTGTTTTTTTGACGGCTCAACCAGTATTTGCTTTCGAGACTGGCTTTTTGGCCATACTGATGTAATAAAAAAAGTGGTTACTTTTTACTGGGCACTTGCACACTTATATAGATTAATAACATTTCTCTTTTAACATGCTAACTGAGGCCTGTAGAGTCAGAGATGTAGCTCTCGGGGTTGTGCAGTTTTTGCTTTGCTGGGATGTTTATTCTTGGAAAGATTGAATGTTTCATGCTTGCAAATAGTAGAATGATAGACAAACGGCCGTATTATTGTAGGGTCCACCTTACAATATAAAGCTCCTTGAGGAGACTGTTGTTGTGATTTGGCGCTGTATAAAAAAATTGAATTGAATAGAACCCATCTCAGATTGATGAGCATGTGCTTCTCGAAGGTCATTGCTGATATCTTTCCTAGTTGCCATTGTGTTAGCACACACCTGAATGCTCCAGACTTGCAGACTGTCAAAACTGCTTGTTTTTTACTTCAGTCGTAAAAGGCTGATGAGCTATTGTTGTCCCCCTGCCGGGCAGGTGGACAGACAACATGGACACCCAAGTTTGTGAATGCGATAACTAGAGAATGAAGTCACATAGGTGTTTCAAATTGATACCATTAGCGCATCTACTAAAATACTTTGAAAACTTTGAATCTCAGTGACCTTGACCACAGAAAATCTAGTCAATGTGGTAACGACTGTTTTTTTTTTTTGTTTGTTTTTTAGAAATGCTCACGCTTACTGATGATCTGTTAATGAAGTGTATTTGATTAGCAGCATAGAGCTGCTACTTACTGCTTCCACAGGAATTAAAAGTAGTAAGGGTGGACTTAGTTACTCACCCTTCTTTGGCATTTTGTCTTAATTTTTGTGGTTGAATATGTCATGTGGCATTGTTCATATGAAGTCGAATTTACGTCATTTTAAGACCTGCTTGGGACTAGATGATTTTTTTTTAATTATGTTGTGTTATGTAAACTTAAGTGAAAGAGGATCTACTTTCTTTTTACCATGACTGTTTTACTTTTGCGCCCTTAGTTCATATTTTAAAGTCTTTCCTGTTCTACTCTTTTACCTCTCTGACAACTTTCTGACCCCATTTTCCACTAGACAATGAATCAGCCACAGTGTATGAACTAACCTCTTTTAATTAAAGAGATTAGCATTGAAATAACATAGTTTCACTTGTGTCAGCTGCTTCCTAATCCCTTACATCTCTTGGTAGAATTCTTGTACTGAACAGTGATTCCAACTACACATGCTTGTTTCGGTCCTTTGTGATAACCAGTGTAAATTAGGTGCTGACAGTTTTGATAGGCATTTCTAACATTCATCCTGGATAAGAGCTCTCCTCCTCTCCTCACTACACACCTTTCTCTGGCCTGCTTTGTGTGCCACCGCGCTGGATCATCACAGGGCTCCACATTTTACTTTTTCCATTTTGTCTGTTTGTTTGGATGCACCTCTCTTTGTGCTCTCCATTCCCTGTTGATGCACCAAAATGCATTTACATGCCACAGTTAATTAATTATTCACCATCTCTCTTTTGCTATCCCTCCTCCTCCATCTGAGCTTTTGTTTGTTTTTGTAATCCTTAATTTTAGTTTCTTGGGATTACACTGAAAATAGTGCTTGTTTTATATGCCTACCATCCATAACGTCTGCCTGCTTCCTCCCATCAGCCTGTACAAACAAAGCTACTGTAGTTCTGGTCTGTCTAATAGCTTAAGCTGAGAATGGCGATTGTGTGAACTGCTGAGAAACCGAACGCTGTGTTTCTTGGGATGCTGATTGTTACTGTGTAAACTACATGCAGATGGCCTGCATTTGTATAGCGCTTTTCTAGTCCATAGGACCCCAAAGCGCTTTACACTACATTCAGTCATCCACCCATTCACACACACATTCACACACTGGCGATAGCAAGCTACATTGTAGCCTGGGGCGCACTGACAGAGGCGAGGCTGCCGGACACAGGCGCCACCGGGCCCTCTGACCACCACCAGTAGGCAAACACGGGGTTAGTATCTTGCCCAAGGATATTTGGCATGCAGCCAGGATGCAGCCTGGGATCGAACCACCGACCTTCTGATTAGTGGCTGACCTGCTCTGCCACCTGAGCTACAGCCACCCAGATGATGCATCAGGATTGGTGTTTAGTCAGTTTGCTCCCTGTTGATTTCCTTTGTTTGAATCTGGAGGAGTGCTCAAAATATGCATGCATGCATGCATGCATATTTTGATGTTCATTTTTTTTTCTCTCACAACCTTTTTCATGCTTACACGTTTTTCTGTGGTATCTCTCACACACTCCTCCCCAGAGAATGTGGGGACTAGCTTTTATACACCAGTGTAAGTGTGTATGTGTGTAATCTGTAGCAGGAGAAAGAGCAGGCAGCTTTGTGTGACTGCAATACTACACAGCCTCTTTCTGTATAGGCCCCAAGGGAATGAGAGAAGGAGCAGGAGGCATGGGACAAGACAGCAATTTGTAGGGAAGTGCTGGTTAGAGCAACACATACAAGTTCAGGATGCAATGATCGGGGACCATTCTTAATTTCGTTGTTCTCATGACAATGACAATAAAGTTTCTGATTCTGATTCTGAGGAGGTCAGATGTTGTTTTCTTATGCTGTAATCCCAGTGGACTGTGTGTTATTTGTAAGATATGGTGTTGAAGGCACAATCTTCAAATGCATGAATACTTAGGTTTGGGGCATGTTATGCAGTTTCAATGGGCCTTACACAGCAAGCACTTTTGAACTTTAAAACCATGCTCTTTACTTACAATGTTTAAGTAATTATGTATAAAAATCTAAAGATGATTGTATGAGATAATGTGAATGCAGCTCTTGGTCATCCATTTGAACTCTCTTCTTGCTCCTTTTAACCAAGTATTTTCAGATTGATTGCCCTTCATGAATATAAACCTGTTTGAAATTTGCCATGGTTAACATGAGCATCCATGATTGGCACAGTATATATTTGAAATACAAAGTTTAATATGATACATTCATTCACAAAAATATCCCACTAGATGTGGCAGACGACCACTCAGTGTAAGGTTTATGCCACAGCTGCCATAGTACTGGTAATCATCAAAATGTTGATATCCAGGATTTATTGTTTTATAATAATTTTACAATAATTAAAAAAAAAAAAAGAACATATTATTGTTGACATTGTTTTGGGTTAGGATGAAAAATGTAGTTATTTACTTCCATTCCTCAGCAGAAAAGAAAATGTTTTAGTGTTTGAATGTTATGCTTGATTATTTCTGATGTGTTCTGGCTGGGTATAAAACAAACAACATTTTCGTGTTGTCTTGTTCTGCTGTTGGATGTGTTTTTTAACCCAGTGTGTGTGCATGAACTGTTACTACTTTGTAATGCACTGTTGCTTTCAGTGTACTGCATCTTTCTCCCATCAACCGCTCCTGTTGCTGCTGCAGCTGGATTTGGTCTTCAGGGAGCCTTGCTAGCTCTGACTAATCCTCAGAATGACAGGAAGCAGAGCACTGCTGTGCCCAGCTTGTTAACCTGTAGCCTCCACCACCATGGTCTGTTCATTCTTTGCTGCAAATAAACTTGGGAATTTGATAAAGTTGGGAAAATGAAATTAGTGAAGTCTGAATGAGATGCAGTGCACTGGCTGGGTTGCACAGTTCAGTCTGTGTGTGTCACAGAGTGTGTATGTGTGTGTGGATGTCATCAGCCTTATGTCAGCAAAGAACGAGTTTACTTCTGTGTCCTTGCTCCTTTTTTTCACTCTCGTAACTAAAATCCTACAACTACCCCAGAGTTGTCCCTTGTTGTGAGTCAAGAATCTAAAAGTTCAAGTCATGTTATGCTCGCTACTTGTACTCAGTTTGTGTTCTGTCATTCTTCTCCAACTACAACATTGCTGCTGTTTCTCTGAACATTGTTTTCACAGCTTTTTTTCCTTAGTTTCCATGGCATTTTTGTTCTTTCCCAAAAAATCAGACACTCAGACTGCTCTTAGAAGGCCAAGCTCTACAATGCTTTTTCTGTGCTCTGTAACATCAGCACCATGGTTCTACAAAGGAGCAGCTCAGTTCAGGGCGTTCATACAGGAAGTTTCTGTTGTCACCAGAAACTTAGTAAGTCAATGACGTCAAGCAAGTTCAAGGGATGACAGGTGAACTAACTGCTGGCAGTGGGCCCCGAGTTCAATTTTTCTCATCCTTGATGCAAATGAATGAAGCAACTAATGATAAAAACAAGGGATACCATGAAGTGATATGAGGGGAGGTTGTGAATACATTAGGGGGTTACCTTGCTAACTGGAGCCAGAAATGAGCACTAGTGACCAATATCCAGCTACAAAGTGATGTTTAATGAATAAATTGGTGAGAGTGGCAGATGTACTCTGACCCAGTTAATCAGGAAGTGTGCATGCAGTCTGAAGGTACTACACAGCATTACAAACTCACATCTACATCTTGCAACTGTGTACTGTCATCAGGAAGCAGCATCAAGAATGTGGGATACTGTTGTCCAGGTGCTGTTGATATTCCACAGAGGAGACAAAAATGGAAACATAATTTCTTTGTAATAAAGTGAATGTTAAAAACAATGAAACTGTTAACTGCATTCATTGTCTTTGCCTCTTCCTCTTTGTGGTGAACTTCATGGTTGCTCTCTTTTCTGTTTCAGCTAACGCTTCACTATGCACAGCATTGATTTGGACGGCATACAGATGTGTCTATACATCCTATACAATGAGTGAATTCCCAGAATCGCTTTCTTTGTTTAGCCAAAAAGCTTGCTATGGGACACTAATGTGGGGAGATAGAGATATATATATATATATAGAGATATATATATATATATAGAGATATATATATATATATAGAGATATATATATATATATAGAGATATATATATATATATAGATATATATATATAGATATATAGATATATATATAGATATATAGATATATATATAGATAGATAGATAGATATATAGATAGATAGATATATATATATATATATCTCTATATATATATCTCTATATATATATATATATATATATATATCTCTATATATATATATATATATATATATATATATATATATATATATATATGAGATATATATACACACACACACATACATATACAGGGTAGGCCATTTATATGGATACACTGTAATAACATGTGATATGGTTGGTGATATTAAAGTCCTGTTTGTGGCACATTAGTATATGGTGTGCTTGGTTTCAACGTAACTTTATTCTTTCATGAGTTATTTACAAGTTTCTCTTTGTTCACAGCCATTGACATGTCGAAGAGGTTAACATGTGAGGTTAGATAGATAGATACACACACATACACAGATCATCTGTAATCCTTCTTTTCTCTTTTTGTTTATATGTATGAAGGAAAAACTCTTGATAAGGCCTTGTTTAAAAGAGCTTGAAGACAACCATCTGGTGTTCTACACCAGTGCAGACATTGTGCTGAACATTATTAGACATCACCCTAAAATGTGTGTGGGAATTTCCTTCATTATAAGGGTTGTATTTGTAGGAATCTATTAAATTATGCACAGTAACCACAATCCCACACTGAAATTCAAGCCCTCTGTATTAATGTTAGTCATCTCACTAGATTGCAAATCCCACCTAATCCTGTTAAATTGCAATCTCAGCTTTCAAGAGTGTCATTTGTGTGGAATTTAAGCTGCCAGCTGTAGTTTGACATACCCAGCTCATTCAAAGCAAATCTCAAACACAGTCTGTCACTCTACATCATCTGCTCCTCCTCTCCACACAGAGCATCACATTACTGACGCAGGCTAAACTGTACTGAGACAACCAGTGCTGAACCCCGCAAGAATGAAGTGTCCAGCCACAGTGCTGCTGGCACTTCTACAA
Organism: Maylandia zebra; assembly: GCF_041146795.1. Lineage (NCBI taxonomy): Eukaryota > Metazoa > Chordata > Actinopteri > Cichliformes > Cichlidae > Maylandia > Maylandia zebra. The sequence continues at coordinate 5,948,300 of NC_135177.1, read as the reverse complement.
AACGTCTTGCAACAACAAATAAACCTAAAACAAACTTAAGGAAAAACACCACCAAAATTGAGTGTTGTGGCATTCTTAACACTAAACAAAGCACAACGCTTGTTCTAATAGGTAACCTAGCACCGGCACAAGGGACAGGTGGAGTTCAGCATGCAGATGGGTCCAATCTGATCCGGCAGCATCTGTATCTAATCACATAAAACAGCCACTGAGAGACGTGGAATTCTGGCCCAATAGCAGCTTCTGATACAGTTTAATTTTTCCCCCCATTTTCTATTTTATTTTTTTTATTTCTTCCTTTGTTTCACAAAAAAGAATTACGTAAAACTGAACAATTTTAAAGTCTTTCACTTCTATTTATAAACATTTAATATATGCAGAATGAATGTGTCACATTAATAATTAGCTACTCACATTGATAAACCTTCACAACAGGGACCTGGCTAGTGCCAAGAAAGGGCTGGAGATGAATGCGCAGGAGCCAGATCTTCCAAAAAAGAGCAAAGGGTGTGCCCACTGTGGGTGAATCGTGTAAATGTACCTAGGTGGTTCACTCAGAGAAAGTCTGTGTGGGAAACTTTAGGTGTTACAATTTGAAGCTGTTAATATTCAACTAGTCAGAGACCACTTAAAGCCATACTTAAAGTGATACTTTAACTGGATTTGATTTAAGTGTGTTTTCCCCTCTCTCCTTTTCTCATTTTCCTCAGTCTGATAGACCGCATGCTGCAGAGGGATCCCAAACAACGAGCCTCCCTGGAGGAGATTGAGAGCCATGCCTGGCTGCAGGGGGTGGACCCATCCCCAGCCACCAAGTATAGCACTCCCCTGGTCTCTCACAAAAACCTGTCAGAGGAGGAACATAACAGCATCATCCAGCGCATGGTGCTGGGAGACATTGCAGATCGGGAGACCATAGTCGAGTAAGTTGTGCTTCAGCTTTTTCTCTGGTGTTTGCACAGTGAAACCACAACAGATCCAGGGTGATGTAATCACATTTTTATAGGGTGTTCTCTGCTCTTAGTGATCACTCAAAGTCAACTTTAAAGATTTTACTGATGAGCATTTGTAGATGGGGGAGCTGTTTGCCTTTTTAGAACCTCTTTTTATAAAATGCTGTTCAGTGAACCCTTAAATGTTTTGGCTGCACTTCATTTTAAAAGTAGGTGATTAAGGGGAAATTGTCTCTCACTTCAAAACTGATATCATTTGCAAACTCATCAGGAAACCTTATTTGAAACGGAACTCATTAGACCAACACAAGCATCATCAGTGCCGATTGATGCTTTATTTTTGAGGAGGGGGTCAATGAACAGATTAGCCTATAACTTTTGAAACTTTAATAAAAATGACACCAACGGCACTAAGCAGTCTGCCATTGTGAAACCTGTTTCACTTTAATGTACAATTGTACAAGGAGCCAACTAACACAGCACGCATCAGCACAAAGCCCAGAGCATCCTGACAGATGTTTAACTCAAAGAAGCACCAGCTCGTTACCTTCCAGCCCTCAGAGAAGCCTGGTGTGTGCTTACATACTGAAAAGCAGAACGTAAGAGGAATTAAACAGAACATCTGTTGATTTCAGAGTCAGGATTTCAAGTTCACACTTGTTTCTGACAGACTTGCAGTTCACTGCTACCTCCTGCTGTGAAGATATTACCTGTGGTGTGATAGAGTAAAGAAGAATATCTCTGTATGTGTGGGGATGCTAGCCTTTGAAGAGAAAGAGGCATTGAGAGTTTTTGTTGTTGTTGTTTTTGTTGATTTAAAGTTGTATATAAATGAAGACCTTGCCAGCAGAGTTCCACACAGTTATGATGAAGCTTATCAGCAACGGTTAGGTTTCTAAGTATGTGGAGATGTTCCAAAACATGCAAATAGACTGGCATATTTATAAGACTTTTCTAGACTAATTGACAATTCAAAGCATTTTAGACCACAAGTCACATTTATTCATGCATGCATAAAGTGTTTTATTCTATATTTCACACCCACAGGTGCTTTAGTACCAGTTAACCAACTCCATGTCTTTGCACTGTGGGAGGAAACTGGAATACCTGGAAGGGTCCCTCGCAGGCACAGGGATATCTGTAAACACCACATAAAAGTAACCCAGCAGGGGTCAAACCCCTGGGTAATACAGTGCTGGGTGATACAGTGTTAATTCATACCGGTGCTAGTTTTAATAGCTTTCTACTGTGTAAAGTTGAGCCCTGAGCGTTACATACGTTAGCAGGAAACAGATCATATTTTGGTGGTACCCAAATGCAACATCAGTGTTTTGACTTTTCTCTATGCCAGGGATGGGGAACTCCAGGCCTCAAGGGCTGGTGTCCTGCAGGTTTTAGATTTCATCCTGGGTCAACACGCCTGAATCAAATGGTTAGTTCATTACCAGGCCTCTGGAGAACTTCAAGACATGTTGAGGAGGTAATTTAGCCATTTAAATCAGCTGTGTTGGATCAAGGATGCATCTAAAACCTGCAGGACACCGGCCCTAGAGGTATGGAGTTCCCCCACCCCTGCTCTATTCAATACTGAGTTATTGAAGCACTGTCAGATCAAGTTCTTTGTTTCTATGAAAGCTGCAAATATTTTCTGTGTTTGTAGGGAGCATTGATTTCTGATGGATGTGTTGTGTCAGTGTGTGTGATGTTGTTACTGCAATTAGGCTTTAATCCACACCCTCCACTCTCCTCTTTCATGAGTTTCATGCAGCATCAATCTGCTGCATGAATCTTCTAAATCTAAACACACATTGAAAGCGAAATGGTGATCAGGCAAAAACTGAATGACATTCTATGAGTGCAAAGGACTACGGGCGAAATGACTGCAGGCAACATGAAGTGGATGGGACCTGAGATAAATTTGAAAGTGAAGAATACTGTTGACTGACATCATTTGGATAGTCACCTAGGCAACCGGAGTGTGGCATGTCAACAAGCGACCTGCCATTAGCTTCAAAGCGATGTGTGACAAATAAATGGCTTCTAATGTAGAGCGCCGCTTTAACAAGTGTGTTCATTCAGTAACAGCCCTGACAACAAGATTTGAATAACCTTTAATACACTCGATTTAAAAAAAAAAAAAAAAAGTAGATGCAGCACATTTATTAACAGAAATAGCCAGAGGAAATTACTATTTATTTATTTATTTTTATAAATTAATGCTGCAGTTAATGTAGTGTTATCAGTCTGCTTTAACACTGATAAGGTGCAGACAGATATTGGCTTAGGTGCATCTTTGCACACTGAGTAATGAGAGATGCTGTAGATGTAAGTGGTAGGTGGTAGGTTAAAACAGAAGGGAAAACCTTCTAACGGGAAGAGCAGTGGAGGAGCCAAGGAAGTAGAAAATATAAACTCACGTTGTTAAAACTATAATTTATTTACAAGAAAACACTAAAATACTCTGGCCAGGTAGAACATGAAATTAAAAACATTAAAACAATACAGCTAAAATCCAATGGCCTCAGCCACGAAGATAAAGTCCAATAAAAGTCCAAACGGTGCAGAAACCGGCAGCATCGTCACCGTCCTGTCTGCGTCTTCGTTCTGATGCCAACTAAAAGGAGAGAGGGGCAGCAGCAGTCACCATTCTTTGATTCCACCGGAGATTCGTCCTACATGGGACTGATTGGGACTTACCCCGGATGGGCAGAGCTCCAAACTCTGCCTGCCACTTTGCTGTGCTTCACACGCATAGCCATGGTCTCGCCGTCCCAGGGACATAAGGCGCCATCCCGCTGCCTCTCAATCCCTTGCCATGGGCCTCTCTCACCGAGGAGCTAGCTCCCCTCAGCACCAACACAGACCGCTCTGCTCATCCCCGATCACTCTCTCCAATGCGCAGTTGTCTGCGATCTCCAGTCCCGTTCTCCTTTGCCGCACGCCCCGGTCAGCTGCCTGTAGCCGGGCCTCCGTGCTGCTCTGCGCGGCCGTCGCCAACCCCGGTTACCACGCCATGTTTCTCCTGATGTTTCTCACGCTCTCTCTCCCTATTATTGAATAGCTGTGGCGAACCCTGATTGGTCCCAGGTGTGTCAGATTAATGATCAGGAGGGGCGGTGGAATGGGCATCCCCCCCCGGAACAAATCACATATCAAAACAAAAAAGCATGTAATAACCCCGCAAAAATAAAACACTACACGCTAATAAAAGATAATAAAAAAATAAAACACAGCACTACATGCAAGGAAATAAAAACACCAAGTTAAACTTGACCATTCCACCCTGTGACATCTTTACAGTGTACTGCAAGTCTACAGTGTAGGCAAAGCTGTAGCATAAGCCTAGATTTTAAGCTGAACCTTAGGCTGTATCCTGATGTGCACAGTCCCAGAAATGAAACTATAAATCACAACAATGCAGACCTTAGTGGGTGTGATTGCTCTGTTTGATTGTAATATGTACTGTATATTGATGAGCACCATGAGAAAATGTAATGTAAAAGTGTATATTTATGTCTGACTTGTTCACCAAGCTTATGCAAATTCTGATGGTGTAGACATGGGCTCTTTTTCTCGTTTTAACCACGATTCTAAAGACTTCTCTCCTTCCTTGGTGTCAGTAAAAGGATTGGTTGTTCAAGGTTTATTAGTTCCAAGTCCGACATGTACATGAACTTAGTTTTTGTGGTGAACTGTAGATAAAGCTAGACAGGGAGAGACACTGTACAACCTGTACCAGCAAAAGCACGGAATCACACTCCATGTCATTCACACACAGCAAAGAGTGATCTGGCTTACAGTAATCCACATCAAAGAACAAAGTAGGCTGATACCCATTGAATACATAAAACCATTCTAAAATATATGTACTTCTTTAAACATTTTCCTGTTGTTTTGAGCTGCTTTGTGTGAAATTAAAATTAGTTCAATATAGTTCTGTAGAAGTTGACCACATGAGGGGAAGCTGTTACTGTGAAACGGCAGTGTCACTGGCTAATGATATCTCAGTGATGTTGTTACCAAATGCACTGCACTGTGTTTCAGAAGCAACTCTTTGTGCCGTGTCCCTTTTCAAAAATTCCACACCCATCAACTGCACTGCACACAGTATACGAGGAAGGGAAGAAATGAGACACAGGAAGGTCATAGTGTACCAACAAGTTTCAAAGACCCTTTATAGAATACATGGCCCATTTATGAAATTATGCAAGGGCCAGAACAAAACCAATTCATATACTCTTATGTCATAGATGCGCACCCTGTGCATTCCCAGGATTACTCTGACAACATTGCCTGTTTTAGTGTCTGGTTGTGAATCTCAAAGATCGTTCTGCTGTCAGAGGTGCAATGTAAATGTAGAGAACTCATTCCTCTGAGCCAGCGTCATCGTCAAGCTCATTTTACATTAAGGGCCTTACACAGCACACCTTTTAATTAAGTGGGCTGGACTAGTGAAACTCCTTTCTATCAGCGTAAGGACATTCAATTACACATTTATACCTAAAATATATATGCTTCATAATCGTCTGTGTTGTGTCTGTGGAAAATGCAGCACTGTCAGGGGACTTTGTGATCTTTGCAGCACAATTGTCGAGTTCACTGTCTGAAGATGACAGGGAAAAACTGGATTTTCTTTTTTGAAATTGCACTTATGTGTCTCAGTGTATCTCAGGATTTTTGTAAATGGATCACCTGTAACTTCTGTTATCTGGTAAATGCTTAGAGAAGCATGTTTCACTTGGTCTTTTGGTTTCAGCTTTCAGAAAACTTTGGCTAATGCCCAAGTGAATATTTTCAGAATGCGCTTATACTTCCTTACACTTTACACATGCAAGCAAAACTATGTTCACTGGTTTTTTTTTTTAAATATACATTGTTATGTGGTGGTTTTACTGGTTCAACTTGCTTGAGATGAAGTTAGAATGTATGTAGCCCAAGAGCTAAAATGAGTTCTCAACTCTGTCCCTTTTTTTTTTTTTTTTTTTTTTTTTTAAATCCAACATGCTGTCTACTTTATATGGTCCTAAAGTGTGATTTGTTGTTTCAGAGCCCTAGAGACCAACAAATACAACCACATCACAGCTACATACTACCTGCTAGCAGAAAGAATCCTGAGGGAGAAGCAGGAGAAGGATGTGCAGACCCGCTCCTCAAGTCCCAGCAACATCAAGGCACACTTCAGGTAAAGAGCAGCAAAAAACTCAAACACTGCTAAAGAAAGGAAATATCCCTTCTCATGCGTGCACAAAAATTCTGATATTTTAGCAAACTAGTCGAGAGCGTGAGTAACAAAATATCACTGCTTGTGGTCATAATGAGTGTCTGAGTCACTGTATGAGCCCAGAAGAGGGCAACTGACCTATCTCTCAGCTGCCTCACACGGCAACCTGTCTGACTCCACTTCGCAGGGCTCAGCCACAATTACTTAAGACTAGGTAGATCTCTAAAGGTTTCATTTCCATTTCTGGGTTCACCGAGCCTCCACAGTGCAGAGGAGATGGTCTGAGTCATTAGCATATTCTCCAACCTTTTAAAGTTCACCCTTTGTCTTGATGCTTCCATTACTGCAATTTTTTTCTAATTCTAAAGTGAAAAATGGGAGCAAGGCTCCCATCCAGCTAGCTGTCATATCACTAAGAACTGAGAACATATCCTGGTTCATGCTTTAGCTGTCCCAAGTATTTCCTCTTTGTTGCCTTGCCAACATTGTTCCTTTGGTTATAAAAGGAAGAGAGACAAAGGAGAGGAACAAATAAGGAAGAGAAGAGTGAGGAGGCTTCAGCGGGACTGCTGTGGTTGTAAAACTCCCTGCACATTCCCCTATCCAGTTTTCTGTGAAATGCTTTGGGTTTAACTCTCATTGCTACCTACACAGAACCAAAGTAAAACATTGAGTTAGTAGCAAGACAAGGTTTGTGTCATTGTATAGATTTGGGAACAACAGGTATTTTTAAGGGCTCAGAGCTGAATAAGCTCGGATACATGATAGAAACAGAAGCTTGGGTCATCACATTTTCAGTGCTGCGTATGTAGCAACAGCGACCTGGCTGAATACTGAGCTGATGATGATCTCTAGGCCTGCATAGTTGGTACCTGTATCAGTGTGTGAAATCAGGATACCATTATCCGCTGCTAGAAAAACTGAGAGGTCAAATCTTTATCAGATTCTCCATTTGATTGTAACTCCATTTAACTCATCTCCTGTGTTACTGATCCGTGGCCTGATGTACACAGAGCAGGGACTAATGTTTTTTTTAAGGAGGGGTCAGGCTAAACGTTTTTAACTTTCTGGAACCAGATGGAGTCTAACTGTTATTGTTACTGGTGTTTACCCTTAGATGTATTCACCTCTACATGGTTGCCTGTGCTTGTATGCATGGGACATGCTTCCTGTGCAAATGGAATTTCAAGTAAGCAGAAGCGGAGCAACTTCTCTTGTGGGATTAATTGTTTATGGACACATAAGTGTGCCCTCGATGATTGCTCTGTCTCACTGTTTGTTCCACCTCCATCATGTGAGCACTTACCTCCAGGAGTGGGTTCACCAGGCTGTTTTTCTTCAAATAAAGCTGTTAGTTCAAAGGTAACGGGTCTAATATACAGTGCATATCCTGAGGTGACATAACAACACTCTGAATTTCTCCATGTCTGTATCATTTTAGGCCATTATGTAAGATGACACTGATATATGTAATATTTGCTCACTCGGAATCGTTACACAAATACAAAAAGACTTAAATTTTTTTGATTAATTTTTTAGGAAAGTAAATATAACACACAAGTAGCATTTACGATAAAGTTTTGCTCTCGTGGTGCTCTCCGGCGATGCTAACCCTATATAAGAACCAGTCCATTTACCATTTACCAGTGACCAGTTTAACAAATATATTTTAACACTTAAAAGATACTGATTCATAATTTAATGCACATTTAACAGTCAAACCAAAAGAAAGAGAGACTTAATTCTAGCATAAAAATTAAACTACTAAACTCTAATTTTTCTGTGCCTGCCAATACGATCAATGCCTCTGGCTTTCCCAGCCAGTAGTCTGAACAAAGGCTATTCTCATTATGGATACACCAAGCAAAAGAAAACAATAAAATTCGCTTACCCTACAATGTTAATACCATATCAATCAGTAAATCAAGCCACACAGCTTGAACTCTACTGTGCACATCATCTCTGTGATGCTTTTTTTTTTTTTTTTTATATGCAAAACTGTTTACTTGAACCCTGTTTGTCACTTAATGCAGATACAGTGTGCCAACCTAGTGTAAATACATTAACTGCTAAAGGACTGTAAAAAAGGGTCTGGGATTGCCATTGACAAAGTCAACATGTTTACAGTATATTTAAAATTAAGGGAATGTTTAGTTAGTGCTAAATAAATAAAATACTAGAATTTCATTCACCAAAACCGAGACAAAAAATTACTGACCATAGCACGTGGTAGAGATGTCCAGTTCAATGACTCCAGTCATGAGTGGACAGACCTAACTTTAGGCAAGTTCTAAAACCGTTTATCCATCGACATCCATTGATCTATAAGGGGTGAAATAAACTAGAGACAAATTCCCTTTGTGTACCAGGCTGTGCGCATGTCTGTATTTTAACATGGAGTCTAGTAGGGCTGGGCAATATGGCCTAAAATTCATATCTTGATATTCTTTAGCTGTGCTGCAGTGGTTTGTATCATATCTATCTAATAGACTCCAATTTGTGCATGTAAATGGAGAGTCCTCTTCACACACTGAGGTTAATTATGGAGTTCCACAGGGTTCAGTGCTAGGACCAATTCTGTTTACACTAAACATGCTTCCCCTAGGCAGTATCATTAGAAGACATAGCATACAATTTCACTGCTATGCAGATGACACCCAGCTCTATCTATCTATGAAGCCAGATAACACACACCAATTAGTTAAACTGCAGGAATGTCTTCAAGACATAAAGACCTGGATGGCCGCTAACTTTCTGCTTCTTAATTCAGATAAAACTGAGGTTATTGTACTCGGCCCTGAAAATCTTAGAAATATGGCATCTAACCAGATTCTTACTGTGGATGGCATTACCTTGGCCTCCAGTAACGCTGTGAGGAACCTTGGAGTCATTTTTGACCAGGACATGTCCTTCAATGCACATATTAAACAAATATGTAAGACTGCTTTCTTCCATTTGCGCAACATCTCTAAATTTAGAAATATCCTGTCTCAGAGTGACGCTGAAAAACTAGTTCATGAATTTATTACTTCCAGGCTGGACGACTGTAATTCATTATTATCAGGATGTCCAAAAAACTCACTGAAAAGCCTTTAGCTAATCCAAAATGCTGCAGCAAGAGTCCTGACAGGGACTAGAAAGAGAGAGCATATTTCTCCTGTTTTGGCTTCCCTTCATTGGCTTCCTGTTAAATCCAGAATTGAATTCAAAATCCTGCTCCTCACATACAAGGTCTTAAATAATCAGGCCCCATCTTATCTTAATGACCTTGTAGTACCATATCACCCTATTAGAGCACTTCGCTCTCGCACTGCAGGCCTACTTGTTGTTCCTAGAGTATTTAAAAGTAGAATTGGAGGGAGAGCCTTCAGTTTTCAGGCCCCTCTTCTGTGGAACCAGCTTCCAGTTTGGATTCAGGAGACAGACACTATCTCTACTTTCAAGATTAGGCTTAAATCTTTCCTTTTTGCTAAAGCATATAGTTAGGGCTGGACCAGGTGACCCTGAATCCTCCCTTAGTTATGCTGCGATAGACATAGGCTGCCGGGGATTCCCATGATGCATTGAGTTTTTCCTTTCCAGTCACCTTCCTCACTCACTATGTATTAACAGACCTCTCTGCATTGAATCATATCTGTTATTAACCTCTGTCTCTCTTCCACAGCATGTCTTTTATCCTGTCTTCCTTCTCTCACCCCAACCGGTCACAGCAGATGGCCGCCCCTCCCTGAGCCTGGTTCTTCTGGAGGTTTCTTCCTGTTAAAAGGGAGTTTTTCCTTCCCATTGTCGCCAAAGTGCTTGTTCATAGGGGATCATATGATTGTTGGGTTTTTCTCTGTATCTATGAAGCACCTTGAGGCGACTTTTGTTGTGATTTGGCGCTATATAAATAAAATTGAATTGAATTGGCTGGATGGCGATATACAGTATATATCTTGATATTTTTTTTAAAGCCATAAAGTAAGAACAAAAAGAGTTCTTAGTCAAAGCTGTGTCCCAGATCTCACATAGGTACTTTTATTAACATACAGCGCAGATGTACATGAAAAAATTACTCAGAAATAAATTATCAGGATTTATTAAATAATAATTCTCCATAAATAAAATAAAACAATGTTGTTTTGTGCATAACAAAAAGCTCACAATTGTGCAGTCAATGTAAACTAAAAAGACCTGAGCATAAAAACAAAGACTGGGGGAGTTGTGTTGAGTGAAGGAGAGAGGCAAGGCAGAGGAACACAGCGTAGAGACAAAAGTGGACGAAAGACAGGCAAACTTGCAGTTCCAAGTATAATTATAACGTAACATAGACTATATCAATATAAACGATATTGTCACATCTCTTATCTCGTATAAAAGTATATCCATATATTTAAAAACTCGATATATCGCCCAGTCCTAGAGTCTCAAGTGGCCATTAAAAGAATTACAGTTGTTAGAAGTTTGATCGTGTTTTTCTTGAGTAAATGCTACACTTGTGTACACCCTGAAACATAGTTCAGATCAAGAAGGAAGCATACACATTGTATCTTTCGCTTATCAAAGTGGTTTTCTGCCAGAGACATAGAAATGAACCAGGTCCTGTACGCTTGTTTGTGAAGAAGAATTGAGCTGCATTTTGAGCTATGGGTGACATGCAGATGATGTAAAAACACAGATTTGAAATTACTTTATTAATAGAGACACTTCATGGGATAAACTGTATAACAGATTGCATACTGAATACTGACTGTTCTTTGATTTGAAACACTCTATAAAATATATTTGGTGTTACTCTAATAACACGAGCTTTAGTTACAACTGTATTATTGCCAAAATCTGTCTTAGTTTACTAAGAATATTCCAATTTCCACTGGCTGACATTCACAGGTCCCTGCATCACTGACTAATCTGCTTTACAAGCTTCTTTTTTCTTCTTCCACATACAGACTGTGTTTCATCAGTGCATTATTCATTATACCACTGAATAGAGAGGCTGTGGTTTAGCTAACAATGAAAAAAGATACAGTGTGGCCTTTGTGGCAGCTCTATTAGAGGATGGTAAAATAAATAAAGCACAGTAATGACCTGTAATTGGATTTGTCAACCTGATTTGAAAAGAAAAGCCATGATTTCCATAAAACATTTTGCAAAATCAGTTATCACTCATCCATTTATCTACAGACACAAGCTAATTTCCGCCTCGCTTTCTATTTAAAATCCTTTATTTATCAATCCTTAACTTTTCGGGGGGGCCCTGATTATTTTGAATGATTCTTTTGATATAGTCAGTCTACTTGTTCTAGACTCCAGGAAGGTAATTCCACTTTGTGTTTGTGTGCACGCTCGTCCATAACAGAGAAAGTGGAGCCACATCCATATGTTTACCACATCAATTTATAGTAACTTAAAAGGAACAGATGCTGCCATATAACAGAGTGTAGCTTTAATAAATATAGCTGCTATAGAGTCAGACCAAAATAAAGTTCATCAGTCAGTTAATCAATAAAGAATTTAATGCTCTCTTCAGCCAAACTGTACTTCAGGTCAAGGTCACATTTTTTGTTTTACGGTCAATAACCAATGAATTGTGATGGATCATGAACCAGATGATCTAGTCTGGCGGCTGCAAATAGTGATGAACATTTTGATCAAAACATTGGACACTGTTTATAGTTAAAGTTATAAAGATGCTCATAGCTCCAAACCCTAAGCCCTCACTGTTAATTGCCTACGTACAGTTGGATACTGCTGCAAGTGATTGCACTGGATGAACAAAAAAGCACCCTGCATCATATGTCTCCAGTTAAAATCTCTTCCCACTTATATACTGTAATGATATTATTTACGCAGTATACCCCGCCTCTCACCCCATGACAGCTGGGATTGGCTCCAGCACCCCCCGCGACCCTAAAAAAGGATAAGCTGTAGCGAATGGATGGATATTATTTACGCAGTATATCATTTTGAAGTCATGAGTGTAATCCCTGTGTTGTCCCTGTCTTCTCTAGTTGTCTATATTTGAGTGATCTATTCTGTATAAATAACTATCCAAGTCACTTGAGGAGAGTATAAATTGACTATAAAGTCTTTTGAAGATCAAAGAAAACGTATCAACTGATGCAATCCTTTTTCTTATCTCTACAGGCAGTCCTGGCCCACCAGAGTGGATATGCACCAGGATATTGAGGATAGTTTAGCAGCTTCGTCCATCTCTCACGCAGGAGGCCCTCAGTCCCCTGCTCGCAGTGCTGAGAACCTGCTCAATGGACATCGCTCTAAAGCCATGATGGAGCTGGGCAGACGGGAAGAGAGCACGGTGACTGACTCTCCGGGGTCGGCACAGGTACACTCATCATCATCCCTTGTCTGTATCAAATGAAGCTTTTTTTTTATACATGAAATGCAGTGCTAGTAGGACCATCTGAGAGTAAATAGGATTGTTATTGCCTCTGTAGTAAGTTGTTCTATTTGTGTGTGTGTGGTTCTTTTCTGGGTCCTCAAACTTTACACATGGGTAAAGCCTAAAGGCAGGGACAGCAGCAGTGAGAGTCATTTTCAGAACAGAGCACACTTCGCAGCTACTTTCAGTTGTAAACAGTGCAGCTGATCATACTTGCACCCTGTTTTAATGCCCATGCTCTTGTATTTTCTTCTTGCCTCAGGGAGCGTGTGCTGCTGCTTCAGGTCCTGCTCCTGGCACCATCAGGACTCCCACTCCCTCCACCTCAGCAGCAGCTAAGCAGCGAACCTGCCTGTTCAGGTCTGATCTCTGGACTCAGTTTTCAACAGTGTGACATTATTTTGTGTCCTCAGTATCCCTAAAACTGAAAGCAGAACAATAAGTTGTACTCTATTTCAATGTGTGCATTTCGTAGCTTCTTAAATGTTCAGGCTAAATTTCTTTGTATTATGTCACAAATTGAAATTTTGAACTTTTATTCAGAAACTAGACAAAATGAGACATCTGAAAATGGCGGCTGTAATAGTCCCGTCCCCCCTGTAGTCTAACAGAGCAAATGATCCATCGAGCAACTGATGATAAAACAGAGGATCGAGTTTTCTGTCATTGCTTTGTGGTTGTATTCTAATGTCAACTCATTCATGTCTGATTGTTTGGCAGAGTGGAGGAGGATGAAGAGGAGGAGGAAGAGCAGGACCCGTCTCCCCTACCAACTCAGGTGATCCTGCGGCGGAAGCCCCCCTCCATTACCAACCGCCTTACGTCCAGGAAGAGTGCCCCAGTGCTCAACCAGATCTTTGAAGAGGAGGGAGAGTCCGACGATGACTTCGACATGGATGAGGGTCTGCCGCCCAAACTCAGCCGTCTCAAAATGAACATGGCCGGGAACGCCGGCACTCTGAGCTCGTCGTCGTCCCCGGGATCCACGCAGAAGCGCTATCATCGGCGCAAGAGTCAGGGAAGGGGATCGTCATGCTCGAGCTCTGAGACGAGCGATGATGACTCCGAGAGCCACCGGAGGCGCCTGGATAAAGACTCAGGCTTCAGCTACAGCTGGAACAGGAGGGACAGCAGTGAAGGGCCACCTGGCAGCGAGGGGGGGAACGGTGGAGGCAGCAGCTCAGGGCAGGGGAAGCCCCCCACTGAGGGAGGAGGGTCCTCTGGCCCAGACAGGGGGAGTCCTGGAGCGGGAGGTAACGGAGGAGGACAGAGTGGCAGTGGAGGAGGGGGGAGTGGGGGAGGAGGAGGGGGTAATAAAGGACAAGACAGCCCTTCCAGTTGTTGTAACAACAGTAGCACTACTAACCCGTCCCTTGGCTCTCAGCCCCGGGCCTCGCGCACTGCAAGCCGCAGCGCTGAGCTGGTGGAGAGTCTCAAGCTGATGAGCTTGTGCCTCAGCTCACAGCTGCAGCACCACCACGCTGGGAGAGGTGGTCGAGGGGGTGGGGGGAAATTCATCATAGACCCCCATAGCCTCTCAGGAGGGAGTGTGAAAATCCAGGAGAAGTCCACCTGGAGGATGTGCATCGGGTCCACTGGGAGCCTGGACACCATCACCCTCCCCACCACCACTATCACCGGCCTGCCTCGCACCCATACCCCACAACACCATCACAACCGCAAAACGGTGCCGCACAGCGGCCCGGGTGGCAGGAACACTCATGGCAACCTGAGCACCCTGAAGAACAGCGTGATTCAACTACCTCTGTGCGAGAAGACCATCTCTGTCAACATCCAGCGAGGTGGAGGCTCCAGGGATGGCCTGCTCTGTACCTCAGCTCCAGCCAGCTGCTGCCAGGTCATCTGAAGCTCGCTGACACCCTGTGGACCATGACCCACCGACACCAAGTTTTCTCAGTCACTCTTCCCCTCCTGCTTCAGGTAGTTTCTTTGAACACTACTCTGCTTTTGAACCTTCCTGTCTAGTTTGCTGTAGCAGGTAGCTGAGCTCCCACAACCACCTGCCTCTCAGCTCACCACCTCTCCTGTCACTTTTTGTTCCGTGCCCTGCTCCCTACCAATTGTTGGTGGTTATAAATGTCTATTAGTGTTTTTATGTTTTTCATTATATTCTTGTTTTATGTGTCCTGACTGCACTTTGACATTCTAAATGATTTGTATTAGAGCATTTAAAATAAGGAGGCTCGCATTTAAAGTGGACCTGTTCTGCTCATTTCCAGCTTTGTGGTTTTTATTCGTGGATTCTATTAGAGTGGCTTTGCATGAGTCACTGTTTAAAATAATAATTGCTTTTCATTTTTAATTAGACTGACTTCATACTAGTTAGTTCACCCTCTGTCTGAAACAGTGTAAAATAAGCTTCCGTACTGTTTCACGTAACAGCGCCTTTATGAGAAAAGAAGGAAAAGCAGAATAGGTCCACTTGAAGAGCAGAGCATTAGGGCCACTGTGAAAAGCATTTTGAGAAGTATTTATTGGAGTGTAAATTAAAAAAAAAAAAAAGGAAAAATACCACGAGGTAAAATTGTAATTTTACAAACCTGTACATATAAAAGTTGTAACTGTATGACAAAGTTGGGAAGAAAAAGTGATTGTACTCTGAGATAAAGTTTACATTTTCTAGGAGAAGGTCATTATTATAATTATATTCCTGAAAACATATTACAAAATCTTTCACTTTGTCAACCAAAGAATGAAAGATGGTTGATATAGACAAAGTTGAATTTCTTAACATTTTTGGTTCACTATTTCTAACAAAAATCCACAATAATATCAGAAATAGGTGATAATAAATATCAGCTGGAGCTGTTAAGAAGTAATACTAACAGATGGGTAAATGGAACAATGAAATAACCTATTTACAGTCAGCATGCAGCAAATGTACAGGTGCTAAAACAAACTTGTATACATTTGATTCATCCACTGTGACAAGAAGGTAAATCATTCTTTACAAAGGTCTTAAATAACTGATGTGCAGTTTAGTTTAGTCTGGAAGTCAGAAATTTTGAGTGGCGTTGCAGCTTTCAGGAAGATGCTCTTGGAAAACGTACTGCTTTTACACAACTCAAGGCTACAGTGACAGTTTGGTTTACATTACCACTTTCATGGGACCAGCTCACTCAGAATGGTTGATCAGTCTCATATAAGTACTTCAAGTAAAACAACATTTAAAAAGGTTTACTGAATGTAGTAGAAATTTTCAGCTGTTTTTCATTTGAATGGGGGGGAAAGCGCCTCATTTTTCATGGGGTCTAAAATGAGCACAGCGTACACCTGTGGGTGTGGGAGGGGCTACTGGAAATAATCATCAATGATGGCAGATTTCCAGATTTAATTGATTTTCAGTAACAACTCCAATTTGTGCTAACTGTGCTGCTAACAGCTGATTCTTAAAAGTAATTTAATTCAAGTGTTGACCGATTGAGTTCACATTCACAAGACTGAGACACCGAAAAAGAAAAAAACGAAACAAGACTTCTCCATGTCAGCAACAGATTTGATAATCTCAGCAGACGCCCTGATGTGAATTTAAGAGGACATCAGAGCAACATGAAGTGGTTACAGCAGGCTCAAAGTGTTTAACACAGTTGTCAATACTAATTATTTTAAAGAGCTGAAAAATATTCTTTGGCCTTTTTAAAGAGTAACTTCTTTCTCCTTTGACCTTGTAAAATACTTAATTTCTTCTTGAAATGGCAATTTTTGACTTCATGGGGGGTTTTTCACTTGTAATATTTTGATCCTTTTCCTTGTAAAATTAAAACTTTAGTCTCATAACTTTTTCCGATTCCCATCAAATCAAAGCTTCTTTCTCAAAGTATCAGTGGTCCAAACACTCCAGGTGTAAAAATCGAAATAACAAGCACTTGTAGTTGCAGCTGTAGCGGGCAGCTGGCAGAGGAGAGGGACGGGGACGCCTGCTTATTGATACAACTCAAACTCACACTTCTCCCTCCTTTACCTCGAACCTTCGCTCCCCTCTGAACGTTAGCTGCCAGTGACATCGCTGATGATAAATAGAAAAACATAAAGTGGATTCCATTCGTTTGAGTCCGTTCAGCGTATCTGACCACCTCTGTCCACTCTGGGCTCTGTATTGCACTCAGACAATCTGTTTTCTGTTCTTTTTTAAGAACCATGTATCCTCTGCTGAATTGAGCTCGGTGCAAACTGTTGGTCATAACCCTTTAAATCTGTACCAGTGTCTCTTTACAGAGGCGGCACGCTTTCAGCTTTTAAATAACACACACACAGAAGCTGGTGGGAAGAAGTGTGTGTGTGTGTGTGTGTGTGTGTGTGTGTGTGTGTGAGGGCAGCATTGCATTGATACTGTAGCAAGATGAACAAACAGGTTTGGAAGAGTTCCTGCTGACCACACATTCAAAAATGAGGTGTTCTTATTTTTTTATTCACATGATTTTGTGTTGTTTATTGACGGAACATATTGTGTTTGCCTACCATTAACCCAGCTGCTGCTGCAAGAGACATGCAGCTGCTTAACCCTGAAGAATGATCAGAATTTCTGCAGCAACTCCTCCTAAAACATGCTCCGACGTTCATCTCAGTAACACACACTTCTCGTGCCTTTCTTTTAAACAGAATCTCTCAGCGCAGGCTTGAAAAAAGTAGCTCCTCTGACTATGTTGAACCTCGTTTAGCAAGAACAACCTCCATGTTTCCTAACGCTGTTTCTGATGGTGCCTTCACACCAAAAGCAAAGAAAAATTTAATGCTGGACAAACGTTTCTGCAAAACATCTTCTAGAACTGGCTGTGTTTTCATCACATACCGTGAGGCTTCATATTTCTGTGATGTCAGCATTAAACAGCAGTCTTCTCGCTAAAACACCTCAGGCTAAAATCAGATTTTTTTTGTTATTATTTTGCCATATCAACCTCATTGTGGACTGCTGCACTGATATTCTCTTCTAAATGTGTAGAAGAGAAAAATACCAACATTTATTTCATACTTTAGTAGTGGAATAAAAGTACTTGGTTACATCAGAGCCCTTGTAGATTTAAGTCTTGGCACCTCTTTAATAATCCATTTAATTTGAAGTCCCCATCTGAATTTGCTTTTCCCCAGATATAAAAACGAGTCACCAGGCAAGACAAATAAACACTGCTTTAAAACTTTGGGGACTTCGCCCTGTTACCCTGCAGTTATCTTTGTACTGTGCATGTAGCATGCATGCAGCATGCATCTGTGTCCAATAGGAAAAACATATGTAGCTCTAGGCAGATGACCGGCCCTCCTTAGTTTGGTTCAACTGGATGTTTCTTCCTGTTAAAAAGGAAATTTTCCTTCCCACCATCGTTTGTTTGCTCATAGAGAATTAACAGATTGCTGGAGTTTTCTCTCTAATATTGTCGGGTTTTAACAGTATAAAGCAACTTGAGGTGACTGTTAAGATTTATTCATCATGCCCTCTGTAGTGGACAAAAGTTAAACTGAAAGATACTTTTCCCCCCTCGGATATAGATGAAACACAACTTTGTAAATTGTTGATTGGCTCTATGGGCTTAGGAGCAGAATTCATAACACTCACATTTCTGTTTCTATATTCTCTGAATGCCGTCACGTTCCTGGATGTCATATCTGGTTACGTTGTAGCTGAATGAGAAATTATCCAAAAAAAGAGAGACTGATGAGAAGAGAGAGGGGAAAAAACAAACACCTTCATTGCATTATTGTCGTACGTTTCTTCTTCAGGGCATCCAGCAGCCAAAACCATGTTGCTCCCTCCACTGTGCTTCAGTTGGGATGATTTGTTGAATGTCCAAGATGTTTTACACTTTTTTTGTTTTTCGTAAACAGCATCTATCTGTTAAAAGATTTCTTAATTGCTGACATTGGACACTTTAAACAAAGGTTTTAGTCATGTTAGATGTGTTTCTGTGTTCGGTTTTGTAGACAGTTTGTCTTAAATGTCAGTCAGCAAGCTGCGATTGAAGAAAGGGGGGAAAACCCCATCGTCAGTTTGTGCCTTTTAATAGGAGCTGCATCTCTACAAACCATACACCGGCTCCATACAGAAACACCTGAAATTACGAGTTTGTGTGTGTTACTTCAGTCACACCGCGTTTGTCTGCAATTGTGACTGAGATGAAAGTCGGAGCACGTTTTGAGGAGTGGGTGCAGAAGTCGTGCTGTTTCTTACGGGTTAATCACTGTTGTCCTGCAGCCGTGGTCCTGCCCGCGCCAACGGCCCCCTCCCCCCCCCCCAAAGTTAAGTGTACATGAGGGTGCAGCGTATGTATATACAGTGAAAAAGAAAGTTTATTTTTTAAAACTTGTAAATTTTTTTGAGCAATCTGATGTTTGAAAATGTTTTATTTTTATGATGGGTGGGCGGGTGTGAAGCTTTGAGAAGCGCGTGCCCTGGGTAAACCGGCAGGAAGCGCGCACGAGACAGAGCCTCGCACCTTCCGGCTTTCGGAGCTGGCTGTAAAGACAAACAAACGAAAGTAAGAGAGAGGAAAGGGAAAATGGGGGAACTCTTTAAGGGCATTGGCAATAAGCTATACCGTGTGTTGCAGCTATCTGTACAGAAACACTTCATTAGTTTCTTTTTTTTTAGATTCCAAACTCATGCAGCCTCACACAGCAGCTGCTTCAGACTCGGAAAAAAACGAAAAACAAGGAATGTTCTAAATATGTTTTCTCTCTTTGGTTGTCGTCTGAGATTCGTTTTTAAAAACCAAATGTAAATAGAGTTGTAAATACGGTGCTCTTTCTCTTTATCTAGAACAGCCGAGTGAACCTTTTGGTGCATAGCTGTACAGTAATCTAGCCTTATGATAATTACTGTAGTAAAACCGTATGGGTGTCTCAGCTAAAAATAAAGCTGCGTGAGGAAAAACGATCCGATTCTGTTCATACCGTCGAGTCTGTTTGACTGTTGTCTTACTCAGCTGTATCCAGGTGAATGACGTGCATGTGTTTCAATGTTTGACATTCAATGACACTGAGGAGAGAATCAGGCAGAAATGTAACCGGACCAAAAAGCAACAGAAGAAGAAGAAAATGGTTGAGTTGGAACTGACAAATTTTCAGTGTATTATTCTGTAGTTGATACCTGTTGTCAGATGTTACATATAGCTATGGTAATATCAAAAAATAAAATGTGGGAAACTGTCTGTTACACTCAAGTCTCTGGGTCTTTCTTTTTAAATCATCTGTCCTGACCAGTTTGGCGTGTGGGGAAAAATGTGGACAAGAATGTTAATATTAGAAATGATTCACTGATTTGAAAATCAATATAACCAATAATTTCTTACAGATTCCAGATTAACTGTCTCTCAGCTTTTTAATCCGTGTGGGTCAGCATATGTGTCAGTGAAGGTGTTGAAAAGCAGCGAGCGGTGATTAACGGTCTGCGTGACACCGAGGAGGTTTACTCTCTACGTTTGGCAACCTCAGCCCTCCCCCTCACTGCTCAAGTAACCAAGAAGTTTCCAGAGCAGATGGTGCGGTACAACTTTATTCAGAGTTTATCATTTTAAGAGCTCTCCATTTCCTGTCCTCACAAACGACATCAACCAGGAATAAAGAGCAGTTGGACTGAGACGGGACACTTCCAATAAGTACAAACACAGAGCAGATACAGCTGGTTTCTTTGGTTGTGAGTTTATTCGAGCATTGGACTATTCAAATCTGGTGTTACATGTTTTTTGCCATGTAAATAGAGCATATAAAAGCAAATATTTGGGACTGCATTGCATTCCAAGGCACCTGGGAGTTTCATAAGAGTGCATTGAAAACATATCCTGCTCTAAGACTGCTCAATAACATCTCTTGGGTATGGAAGCAAAGGAAGGCCAAGACATGGATCATATTGTGAGATTTAACATTTACTGAAGAACCGGTCATGTTGATAAATGCGCATTCTATACTTTACTTTTAAAGACTTCTGTGTGAGTTGATGTGTGAAGGTAATTTAGAGTTTTGCCATGTTACAGACCAAACTAATTACATCAGGATCAAATCCACATCATTGAGTGTGTCGATGGCTGCATTGAACCTTTACATCTTTTTGGCCTTTTTTGCCTCCATACTTGCTGTGCTGAGGATAAAAAGCAGATTAGATTGTTGAGGCGAGATACAATCAGGTCAGGTGATTATTAGTTATTACATCCTGAAGGCTTAGAACTCCTTATTTATTCTAACTGCAGTTTACAAAGTTTAACACTTGAACACTGAACCAAACCCGAAGTGACTTCAGCGGCAGAAGAACAGAACATAACAGAAATTACTTAATGAAAAGATTTGGATATAAAATCATTATTTTCTATAGTATATCATGTGTACAGCATCCCTCTGTGATTTGAACATCTGTCGCATTTATCTCATCTCCTGTACATGCACCACTGCAACACAAAACATGGTACATCCAATTTAAAGAGCAACGTATAACATTTGGTACACAGCAATGAACCTGAATCAACTGTCATGTATGCTTCACAAAACTGTACAACTAGTCAATGGTGCAGTGAAGATATTGCAGATTAACAGTACAAGCCAGTGTGAGGGAATGGGGGAAACAACAGCCACGCAACTCCAAAGGTAACACTTTTGTTCTTGTGAATACATACACATGTAGAGCGAGGTTCAGAACGGTAATGTAAACCACAGTGTGTCATCATCAGTATCTGCAGGCACACCTATCCTCCTCACTGGACAGTCTTACTGAGCTGCGAGGCTTCCAGCATTTTCTGAAACACAAAAGACAAACAGCAACATTCATTCAGTTTACTGCAGAAAACCTCTGTGTGCACGTGTAGTTAGTAATATAAAAGGGCAGCTCATGTTAGGTATGCATATTAGCGGAATGAAAGCAGAGCTAGTCCTTCACACTAAATTCTGGTAGGAAGGAGCTTTGGACATTAGCAGGCTGCTGCTGCAGTGAAACTACTTGCTCCTTCGCTCACCTTTAAAGTAAAGTTACCACGGATTGTTTATTGAAGTTTTATTAAATATGAATAAAACTGTGTTACTAAGACCTTAAACTCATAGAAAAAGTGTCTATAGAGGTGGAGTCAGAAAGCTGTTTTCCTGTAGCCTCCTATGGGACTGGAAGTCTTTTTGCAACCACAGGTATCGCCATCTGGTGGCCTTCAGTTAAAATGCAGGTTTAAGGCACTAATGCATTGGCGTCATTTTTTCTTTCTGCAGGTCACTGAAGTGTTACTGTTGAGGTGAAGAACAAATATTTCAACCTCTACATCACATTAATATGATGTTGATTGGAGCTGCGTTTGTAGTTGCTTGTAGTGCCCAAAGCAGTCGAGCCCTTTAAGTAGCTCAGAAATAATCAGACTAAAGCCTGGGTTGCTCTGGTTTGTAACAGCTTGAAAACAAAGATGATGGTAGTTGAGCTGTTTGAACTGATAAAGGAAGGTAGCCATGACAAATGCTTCGTTTTCCATTTCTCAGTCTTGCACACAATGTTCCCCTGCGGGGTTCATGTAAACTCCACTTTACTGGATGGTGATACCTGCTTTATAAGTCTCCCACAGTGTTTCTGTTTCCTAAAATGACATTATGTTGTGAGCAGTGAGAGGACCTGGATTTTTTTTATTCACATTTTATTACATGTTTGGCTGCGGGGTCTGGTCATTCTCCTACAGATGGAGCCTGTCAGAGAGCGAGGACTGGCTCTCGGGATCAGACAGAAGCAAAACAACAAATCTCTACTGCTCTGCTAACTACATGTTTCTCTAAGAGGACTGAAGGACAGTGTAGCTCATCTTCATCGATGCAAGCTTTAGTTACACTGTAAGCAAAAACCTGATCCTCTGTCACAGATCTGATTTTGTCACAGCTGTCCAAACCCCACAGGTCTGCCTGCTGGAACTTTTTCCACAAGGTCACACAGGAGCTCAGAGAGGAGGACATATACAGACTAAATGGAGGTGTAGTCTAATAGTGCGGACAGTTTTTGGCTCAAGCTGGCCTTAGCAGTTCCAGCTCACACTTTAAGAAATTACTGCGCAGGACTTTGCCAAGATCAGCATTAAGGGAAGAGGGGCATCTTCAGACTCATGTTTTAATCAAATAATTCCTCCGAGCTTCTGGCAAGAGGTTAATGAATGTATTCTAATGCAAACAAAATCTAAAGCCTGGTTTTACATCATACAAGTTAAATGTAATTCTTGCAGACTGGACAAGGTAAAGCAAATACGTTTTCAACTGTTTAATTATTATAATTCAGTTTTGTTTTTCCCTCAACATAAGGGATACTTGCATCATTCAGGACAGAAACAGGCCACTGTTGTTAGTCAGATAAAGGTGCATTGCTTTCTCTGGGTAGTGGACGAGTTGCTGCGTCGAGGGCACTGTCATCGGCAGATTGACAGGCAGACTGGTTCAGCATGTCTACAGATATCTTAGCCCAAAGGTGAATCTGTTGATCTACATTCCTACCCTTCACCTACAGCAATGAGCTGGAGCTAATGCCTGGAAAAGTGAAACAGAAGTACTTCTACAGATAGAAGTGGCTGAGAAAGGGTGTCTGAGCTCATCCTCAGCAATGGGGCAAGAAGCTGAGTCATTCAATAAGAGCTCAGAATAGAGCTGCTACTCCTTCACATTAAAAAGGAGCCAATTACGGTGGTTCAGACATTTGACCAGCATGCCTCCTGGATGCCTTACATGTGATCTGAGAAGACCCTGGGGCAGACCCAGGATGTGCTAAAGGTCTGGGTGGGTGGATGGACTGTGAAATGTTCACACTGACAAGCAGGATGAATGATCAAAGCTAGAAAATGTACATATATGTATGAACACGTGGTCTCGAGTCAGCAAAGTAGTTCTTACAAAGTTCTACACAAACTGACAGACAAAGACGGTGATGCCGTGTCTACACTGAGGGCTAAAAACACTATTAGCACAGGTCCAGCTGATCACATTAAAGCAACGCTTTAGAGGCTGACAGCTACACTGACACAACTGTGTTTTGCCTTTTCAGACAATCTGCTTTTATGAAAAACACTTGGATATTCTGTTAAAAACAAAAATGAAACTAAGTTGATTCATTTATTTTGAAAAACAAAGATTTTTGAAAAATGGTTTTTCACACATTTTATATTCCTAAAACCACAGATTAACAATTCAAATGATAGTTTGTATCAAGATCCTGCCTTGATACAAACACAGCTCATTACGATGAAAATCTTAGATAAAGCATCATCTCTTGCTCACAGTGCTGTCTACAGACCTTCGCCTCTGAACCCAGAGCCACTGCTAGCTCTGCTAATAGTCTGAACACGTCATTATTCATCAGCGAGGACAGAAAGCAGGACTTTAAAAACCCACAGCACAAACACACACAGAGTTGTGTCTCCATGTGTTTGGAGGGCGTTACATTAGATATTTCACAGCGACTTATTTAAACCTTTACCATAATTAGTGCCCAGCCTTACTCTAACCTTACACTGACCCTAAACTCGGACTAGTTACATTACTGTGGAGTTTAACTGAAGCTACAACATGAGTAAAATAAACGCTAAAACAAGCTAGTCCACCTTCCACACCAGAGTCAACCCTCGCAACACACGTGACCACCAAAGACATTTTTGTTTGGGACCAAAGAACTCTGGGGACACCTCTAGATCAAACATCATACAGATGTAACACAGTGTGAGGTACTTGAGAGTACCTACCCTGAGGGAGGAGCAAAAAAAACCAACAACCCGCAAATACTCCCAAAACATGCACATATGCATTTGTGAATGAAGGTTGAAGTCTTTACACACACACTTATTAGCGTCGTGAGGGACGCTGTGTTCTCCTCTGTGAAAATGAATTGTGTGTGCATGTGACAAATGCTGCACTGCTAAGCTGCAATGTCTTGTCAAGGTCTGAGGTGTTGTTACAAAGTGTGTAGTATGAAGAGTGCACAGCTCTCTGTTGTGGACCGATTCTGCTGAGTGTTCATCCCTGACTGCTGACTCTGACTTAAAGGAGCTCAGGACCTTATTTAAAGCCCAGTCGCCCCGACCCCCGCAAAACTTCAATCAAACTAGGAGGCTCAAATCTGGGAACCCATCACTTTGTAATTAAGTAATTAAGTTTTTCAGGCAATGAGCAATTGTTCCTGGCTTCAGTGTCCCTAGCAGATACTCAGATCAAGACATCCTGTTCTATCAATCGCTCACCATTTAGGTCAGCGGTCCTCAACCCCCGGGCCACGGACCGGTACCGGTCCATGAGTCGTTTGGTACCGGGCCGCGAGAGTTGAGACTCGGGTGTGAAATGTATGGTTTTCAGGGTTTTTATCTTTTTTTTCGTTAACTCAGTTTTCCTGGGTCTTTTCACGTGTGTTATGAATAAATCTTCTTTTTTCGGTACCGGTACTAGTTTTATTTTGTTGTATTTATCCGCGACTCCTTAAAGGCCGGTCCGTGAAAATATTGTCGGGCACAAACCGGTCTGTGGCGCAAAAAAGGTTGGGGACCGCTGATTTAGGTAACCAGTTACTTTATAACAAATCTAATGAAAAGTCAAACTGCTGTCACACAGAAAAACCGGACAACCTATAAGAACTGAACCACCTTTCAATGATGTTTAATTAGTGCAGACACCCACAGACTGTCAGATTTCAGTAAAGTTAGATAACTGTAGGCCGTAATGCTACATGGACAGAGCAAATCAATCGAGCGTGGTTCGTGTAGACTGTGCGATGGCTTTGATACATGGCTGTTAGCCTTCAGCTAATTTCTTTGGCAGTCATGATAACAGCAGAGGACACCTTATACAAACAAGGCTTCTGCTGCTTTGACCACCATCGTACTGTTGCACTTGCATCAACCGGGATAATCAACACTTTAAACGGGCAGCTTGAACACTTGGATAAACCAACAAGTTCATGCCGTCACTAATGTGCAGTGCCGTGTTTAGAACAGAGCTACAGAAAAACACTCTACACTAGGGCTGAACGATATATCGCATTTGCGATAATATCGCGACATGATCAAGTGCAATTTTCTAACCGCAAAGGCTGCGATTATACTCTGGACATGTCCAAATTCATGGGCTGCATCCTCCTGAGGCCGCATTTGTAGACCGATTACGTCACAGCGACGTGCCGAAGGCTGTCCAAATTACTACCATATCCCAGAATTCATAGCGCGGCCCAGCCAAACTCCAGTTTCCAGCAATGGCGGCCGCTACTAAGTTTTAAAATTACTCATACTAATCTTTCTGGGTCACAAAATAAACTTTTAACATATTTTCAGGCGAGAAAGTAGTTGTGTAAACATCAAATATCTGCTCAGTTTATCAAGATATCCCATATTTGCAAAAGTGCTTCGACGTTTTCAGAGGCGTCTGCTACCCACCAGCTCGACAGCTAGCCGGGAGCTCGAGGGTTACTGATGCGGCCGAGAACGGCACAACTCCCGGCACATCATTTTCAGATCACCGCGGAGTTTCGCTGCTCGGGTTAAACGTAATATATAAGTCACTTAGACAACCTAAAAATGTTATTGTTGGGCTTTTTTCAGTGTTTTGTTTGTTCGTGAGTAAATCGGTTTGGCTGAGATTAAAGTTATTAGATTAGATAAAATAAAACTTTATTAATCCCCCGGGTGGGTTCCTCCTTGGTTTTCACACAGCTGACTAAACGTCAAACAGAAAACTTATTAAACAGAAGTATGAGACAGTCGAGAATTTACACCAGTGTCTGGTTATATTTTAGATAGCAAGAAGCA
Source organism: Maylandia zebra (assembly GCF_041146795.1). Lineage (NCBI taxonomy): Eukaryota > Metazoa > Chordata > Actinopteri > Cichliformes > Cichlidae > Maylandia > Maylandia zebra. Next base: position 5,922,011 of record NC_135177.1, on the reverse strand, counting down.
GACGGCCGAGTTTATTAAACTCCACCGAGACAGCGGTGACGCTAATCAGAACTAGCCTTCTGATTAGCTAATCAGAAGGCTAGACCGTCCAATTTCACGCCTTTAAATTTTAAAGGCGTGTTTGTGTGTGTGTTTATACAATTGCTATTATGTTTGCACTTTATGTGTAATGTTACTGACTGCAAAGATCAGTAAGATGTGTGTATTTTTTATTTATTAGTTTTATTTATTTAATATTATTTTTTAATTGAATGACTGTAGTAGTTCACAGATGTCGAAAAACTGAGTGTGGTAAAGCCACTGATTTTTTTTTATGTATATTTCTGCAATCTGCACATTGTACTGACTTTCATTTTAATGTTTACACCAGGGTTCCTTGTCAGCACTTTATGCTCAGATGTTTGTAAGCTAAAAATAATCTATTGTGTATGTTCAAATATACTGTTGTGATTGAAGAAGTTAAATAAAAATGTCAGTCATCAATTCATGCATCACCTCATGTCATCATAACAGAGGTCTGTCTTCCAGGAAAGAACAGTTTAAAATTAATGTAATATAGTATTGGCCATACTATATGATGTATTGCTTGTCTTTGTTTAATAATACAGAAGACAAAGACCTTAAAAAATAATCGCATATCGCATCGCAATCGCAATATTGGGGCAAAAAATCGCAATTAGATTATTTTCCATAATCGTTCAGCCCTTCTCTACACGCAGCCCTGGAAAGTCAGACATATATCCACTGGGATGGCATCGGTGTGACATGTATCTACCAGTTCTCTTCCTAATGACAGCAGGGTTAAACTATGGCAGGATCTTGTGCCGGCCTCTCAGTCTGCTGTGACTGATGTGTTCAGATGGTGGTGCAGAGCAAGGTGACATGTAGCTGAAGAAGTGCAGCCAAGAAAGCTGCTAATCCGTCTGATCAAGTATCTCCTGTGGGAATCTGAGATCCTTGCACGAGTTCTCCAAACGAGTCCATGCTGCATACACACTATGATACCCTCTATGTCTGAATGCATTTCACCCCACCACATTATTACTCTATAGAGTAGCATGAGGGAGAGAGCTTCATGTTCCGTTTTAGTCTAATCAAACACTTCTTTCCGATTTTCAAATTTAATGAACTTAAACCATAAATCCTAGAACTCTCTTATTGATCTGGTTCTTGAGTGAATTAGTCCAGCTGTCGTGCTGGAAAAAACGTTTCACTAAGTGAGTTTAAAAAGCTCCGTGGCTCTCAGCCAGCTGTACCACACTAAAGGCAAACTGGCTCACAAACATTGAGCGTGCCAAAACCACTGGTGTATCACATCGACACATGAGGGGTCCTTCGGCAGTAGCACATGACACACTGAGTTATAGCAACAGTGTCACTTCCTACTCGTCATATATTGATGTCTTGTGGTGAAATAGCAACAACCTGAGTGTAAAAAAGCCAAACAAAGCAAAACCAGGTAAAAAAAAAAAACAACAAAAATAGGATGTACACATTCTCCTGACTTCTAAACAGAGACTCTGTGGATCTGTAAAACTCTCAGCATAAATATTCTTATGATTTTGCACCATAGAGTATATACAACTGTTGAAATTACACATCTGCCTGATTTTCTAAATGATTCCTTAATAAATGTGAAAAGCTTCAGAATGTTGTTGAACTTCTTCATAATTATTACAGAAAAAGAAGGATGTTTGTTCCATACGGTTATTACAGAATGATTTTACTCTTATGGTTCACTTGAGATGAAACTTCGGTTTACGCAGTTCATAATCTAAATTGGAGTTCTGCTACAGGAACATCAGAGGATAGATGTTACATGTGCATCAGATTTGTGTGCGACACAGTCTTGTAAAGAACCACTTCAGCTTTAGAGCTTCAGGTCAGAACTTCTGGTTCAGACTGAGAACAGGAATCAATGTCTGCTTGTTTTGTAATATGTAATTTCTCAGGTAGCTTCTTCTACCCAAGATGTCTTCATCATTGGCCTCCAACCTCCGACACAGCATGTCTGCCTACTTGAGTTACTACATTAATGTAGCAGCTTGCCTTAAGTCGCAGAAAACCATCTTCATTTAGCTCTCATTCTGTCTGAATGGCTGTCTTTCTGAGGACAGTCAGACTGATAGAAAGAAGGCTGACAAGGTAGGAGAAGCCTAGGATATACATTTCATATTTGAGGAGTCATTCATTCGCTCAGATGCTACGACGAGAATCTTCTTTCATGCTGACAGGTGAATCACCAGCATCTGTTTTCCACCTTGATTATGAGCATTAAGTGGTTCTCTTACTAAACTGTTAACTGTAGTATCACAGCATCACACATCTCCGCTTGTTAGATCACAAACTCACACCAAAAACATCTGTATTAGAACACACGGTGACTAGCCAACTTTATAAGTAATTAAATATCAACCAAGTGCTCGGCAGTGAAAACACAAAAGAGTCTCCGCAATCGCACACAGCCTGTGAGCTACTCACCCTCCGTGGAGCTGTCTCTGCAGAAGCAAGAGACCACAAATTAAAGCCAACATAACTGGTTAATAGGAGAGTGTGTACATGAAACAGACCAATTAAAGATGAATATTCAGTCAGGAAGCAAACATTAGCATGATGTGGTTATATATTCAATATATCTGTGGTAACAACTGATGAAATCTAATCTATTTACATAGTGAGTATGAATAATGAGCGGTTCTTTTTAAAGTTCTTCTGGTAAGACTGGCAAATGGTATGTAATGAGTCAGACCATAAAACAGCAATATATAGAGGAGCAGCAACATACTGAAGGGCAGCAAAGACCATATGAAAGAAATGATGATCATCAGAGAAGCACTCAGCTCTGTCAGTCCACATCAAACAAATAGCTGCGGCACACAGAAAGCCACTGCTTTACTGTGGAGCCGTATCAATACTATTAGCATAGGGCACACCATTTATCTTCAGTAAAGTGGTCTGAGACAGACATTGAGAGCTCGCCTTAATGCTAAGTGGGAAGCTCTGGAGCTGTACGTTGTTATGGAGATATACACAAGCTCCCTGCTCTTGTATACATCTGACACTTCACAATAGCTACTAAATACAAGCACATCATAATGCATGTTGAGTAAATAACTATATGAGAAATGTCATGCAAGTGGGGTTTCTATGCTTATCCACAGAGCTGTGTTCCTGAGATGACCATATTAGGAATATACAATCAAACTGGTAGAAATAAATAGCGATTAGAGAACTCTGAGATTTTTGCTCAAAGACATTACATACACATACACTGACCGTTAGAGCAGGGCGATATGGCCAAAAATATTTATCACGATATATATTTGAAAATTTGCGATAACGATATAACCGACGATATAATTGATGCGAGACAAAATACAACTCCACAACATTACTAGCGCAAAAAGACAACCTTCCATTTATTTTCACTTAAACAAGAAGCTGGTTTTTATGTACATTAAAGCTTTATAAAAATGTAACAGTGCAAATGCAAATTCCTTGCTGAAAGTTTAACCAAAAGGCATTTCCAGTAGAAATGGGCTGACATATCCTGAGCATAACCATGTATAATATCCACTGAAGTTAAAAAGAGGTGCTTTGCAACATTAAACTGCAGTGTGCAGTACGCATTTTTCGGACCATAAGGTGCACGGGATTATAAGGCACATTAAGCGAAACAAAGCAGTCAGATAAATCAAACTTTATTAAACTCATTCTTCTTGCTTCCTCCACTTCTGTACCATTGATTCATTAATGTTGAATTCTCTGGCAGCTGCTCTATTCCCATGTTGTTGCAGTATATTAATGACTAACCTCGTATTGTGGATGGATTATCTCAGTTGTTCTCCTGACTGAAGTCACCAAACCAGTTCCACATCACGGAAGTTGCACCATTTTTACAAACCAATTCTGGTTCATCTGTTTCACTCAACAATCGGCCATGTGCGTATGAAAACAAAGGCACTGCGCATGCGCGTTTTACTCCCATTCTATCGCGATATTTCATTTTCCTATCGTTGCTTAACATTATACCGGTATTACCGTGAACGGTATAATATGGCCCAGCCCTACTGACCGTGTTATTCAAAGCCATTTCTACCACACTTAATTAGGTATACCTTGCTAGTACCAGCTTGGACGCCGTTCAGAACAGTCTTAATTTTTAGTGGTAGCTTGAAGCATTCACCACATAATTTGGTCTATATTGACATGACACTATTATGCAGTTGCTGCCGATTTGTCAGCTGAACATTCAACCACAATTTAAAGGTATTCTACTGAATTGTGATCTGGTGACTGTGGCGGCCATCTGCGTGCAGTCAACTGTTTGAGATGATGTGAGCGATGTGATACGACAAGTTATCCTGGTACAAGAAAGATTAGTACACTGTGGTCATAAAGGGATGAGCATGGTCAGCAACAATACTCAGGTAGGTTGTGGCATTTAAGCAATGCTCTATTGGTAGTAAGGGGCCCAAAGTGTGCCAACAAAATATCACTTACCAAAAATGCATTATCACCCAGAGAAATGTTGCTCACCGGATATTCTCTTTTTTGGACCATTCTCTACAAACCCTACAGATGGTTATGTGGGAAATCCCAGTAGATCAGCAGTTTCTGAAATGCTCAGACCACCCAGTCTTGTACCAATAACCATGCTGTATTTAAAGTCACATTCAGTACTTGGTATGAACTTCAGCAGGTCATCTTGACCATGCCTGCATGCCTAAATGTACTGAGTTGTTCCTGTTGGATGTTTGCGCGTTGGTGGTTAGCAAGACTGGAGTGACCATTAGCCTCCTCCGGTACGACTCCTTGGATGACTTCCAAGCTGTATACCAGGAGTGAGCAAGTCATTGACTTACTGATTCACTTCACCACAATCCTCATTCGGACTGGACTGAAGGAGTGGATCTACCAGAAAGCGGAATAGCAGACATACAGGACAGCTACAAGTACCTAAGTATCCCACAGGTCAACAGGAACCATGATAAAGATGCCCGAAGGTCGAAGATTGAAGCCACTGATGTCAAGACATGAAAACTCCTCACAAGCACCAAATCCAGAGAGGCAGGAATCTAGCACCAGCCAACACATAGTAGCAGGATGTAAGATGCAAGCTGGGAAGTGTGGACCAAGCAATGTACAGCAACATCTGTGAAATGCATTAGAAGTCCTCAATTCTGGGGGGCGCTCGTGTGCAGCTATGGAGTAGACGTGTTTTCTGTGCTCTCCGTGCCTTCTCACTCATAAAGTTGCACTTTAAGTTTATTTCTAGCTGGGTAATTTTAAAATCTGTTTCGCGGACTGTCGGAGCCAATCTTTTGTCATCATGCCGAAGAAAGATGAGAGCCAGAGGGATACGTCCAAGGCGAGCCAGTCGGCGGCAGGTAATGATGCCATATTAGCGGCTATCGCTAACCATGGAGCTGAGCTTTCCAAAATAACCTCGCTCGTGGACGGGTTGAAGAAGTCGGTTGAGGGCCGTCTCGATGCAATTGATGCAACGCTAACTTCTCTCCAGAAGAAATATCATGAGTCTGAGCGCCGGTTTGAAGACCTTGATGAAGCTATGTCCGCTAACGATAGCCGATTAGCAGCGCTGGAAGCATCGTGCAAAGAGCTACAGGTGGTTAACACTCTCCTCAAAGCTGAAGTCAACGATCTGGAGGGGCGCTCTCGCCGACTCAACGTGAGGATTGCGGGAGTTAAGGAAGGGGATGAGAAAGGCAGCCCTACCGACTTCGTTGCTAACCTACTTCCAGAACTTTTGGGTCGTGAGAACTTCAGCAGGCCGATAAAAATAGACCGAGCCCACCGTAGCCTGAGACCGAAGCCACAGCCCAATGAACGGCCACGTGTCATCATCGCTAAAGTCCACAACGACCGTGATGTGTTTGACATACTACGACTCAGCAGGCAAAGGTCTCCTTTGCTGTACCGCGGAGACAGAGTTTCCATTTTTCCTGATTACACTGCAGAGGTCTCGGCGCAGCGGCAGGCCTTTGGTGGTGTGAGGAAGCGGCTGATCGACGCCGGTGCTAAGTGCTCTCTTCGCTTTCCCGCAAAGCTCCATGTCGAATATAACAACACATCGAAGACTTTTATGTCGCCGGAGGAAGCTGCACGGTTTGCTGACTCCATTGGCTCTGCAAATGAATAATAATTCACAAGTGACTTACTAATTTCACGACATGTTTACATATTCGCGCATTTTCTGCAGTAATGTTCTCTACCCAGCTATGTTGAATGTTTTGATCCAACATCTTTGTCCTCAGCTGATCAATGCGCAATATAAAGGTTTTTTTGGTTTGCATACTGTGATTTACATACTGTAGAGTTCATCTCTTTCCCGCACTGAAACGGTGTACAGTGCCTATTTTGCCTATTGGGTTTTGCCTCTACAGTATTTGTGTTACGTTGTGATATTGGGAATATGCACATGTTTCTGTATGCTCTGTCTCATTTCTGCATATTTGCAGTTTTGTTGCAACGGTTAAAGTTTTATATCCATCTAGATATTTGAGTTGGATCTTTCGTACTTGGTGCACAATTTTGTTTTTCATGTTTGTTAAATAGATTATATGTGGGGCGCACGGGGCTCCACGGTATTTTCTTTGAGTATTAGTGTTCAGTCAGGCTGGCCCTGGTTCCCGGCTGCCTCCCTGTTGGATATTGGGGGTGTTCCGCTATCTTTTTTTCTGCGGTTTGTGGGGTGGGTGGGGGTGGGAGGGGGGGGGGGGTCTACTTGTTTCTAAATATGTGTCGTTTTTGTTTTTTGATGTAAGTGCCAGCTCTTTATTTGTCAAACCTCAAAGCCTTCATTTTGTCCTTCCACATCGTCGTACACCATCCACTCACTTAAGATGGGGATGAGCCACATCACTTTTACAACCTGGAATTGTCGGGGTATGGGCAAAGCTCTTAAACGTGGTAAAGTATTTTCGCATTTAAAATCTCTGTCTTCTGATATAATTTTTTTACAGGAGACCCATATCCAACCTTCAGAGCAGAGGCGATTAAGATCGGTATGGGTGTCACAGGTGTACCAGTCCGCCTTTTCTTCCAGGGCGAGAGGGGTTGCCATTCTTGTTCGCAGAACTATTCCTTTTATATTCAAAACTCAGATATGTGATCCAGGTGGGAGGTTCATACTTGTTACAGGTACAGTCAACTCCACCCCTGTAGTCCTCTTGAACATCTATGCCCCTAATTTTGACAACCCTGACTTCTTTAGTAAAATATTCAATCTTGTCTCACAATACAATGACCATAATATCATTATCGGTGGTGATTTTAATTGTTATTTCGATCCATTGTTGGATAGGTCTTCTGCGTCCCTGGCCCCAACCTTGAGAGCTGTTTCTGTACTCAATACTCTTACTAAATCTTTGGACTTGGTTGACATTTGGAGGCACCAGCATCCGTTAGAAAAGCAATACTCTTTCTTCTCCCCTGTCCATGGCAGCTTCAGTAGAATTGACTATTTTCTTATTGATTCCAGGCTTATTTCGAAAGTGGTTAGTTCCACTTATCACAGTATTTTAGTTTCGGACCACGCACCTCTCTCAACGGTAATTGACTTCAACCTATATACCCCCCAATACAATTGGAAATTTAACCCCTCTTTATATCTAAATGACTCTTTTACGGTTTACCTATCTACTAAAATCGCAGAATTTTTACAATTTAATGATAATGGTGTAGTTTCAGACTCTGTTTTGTGGGAGTCCTTTAAAGTCGTTATTAGAGGCCATATTATTGCTTATCAAGCTTCTCAGAAGAGGGACAAACTCAGGCTGCGTACTAATATTGAGGCAGAGCTGTCTGTGTTGGAGGAGAAGTATCGCGATACCGGGGCTGCTGACACACTTAATACCATTCTCAAATTGAAATATGACTACAACCACATGTTGGGGGAGCAGGTCATGAATTGTATTCGTCGATTAAAACAGAAGCATTTTGAGCTTGGTGAAAAGGCTGACAAGGTGCTTTCCAGACAGCTGAAGGGCATTCAAGCTGAAAGGGCGATACACAGAATTCTCTCTGCAACTGGCCAGTTGCTGTCCGATCACAAGCAGATAAATGACAGATTTCGCAGTTTTTATTGTCAGTTATACACATCTAGTACTACGGCCACAGTTGCTGAAATCACTAATTTTCTTAATGCTTTAGACATCCCGACTCTTCCTGAGGCTGCACAGGGCTTACTCGATGCAGACTTTACGCTGGAGGAAATTAGAAATGCAATCTGCTCCTTTCCTAATGGAAAAGCATGTGGTCCGGACGGTTTCGGGATAGAGCTTTATAAGACACATATTGACGTTATCGCTCCCCTGCTACTTCGGATGGTAAATTGCGCAGTGTTAAACGGCTCATTCCCTCATTCTTTCTACGATGCCCATATATGTCTCCTCCTGAAAAAAGACAGAGACGAAACTAATGTTTCTTCCTATCGTCCCCTAAGTCTTCTCAACTCAGACCAAAAGATAATTGCTAAAGTCCTAACCAACCGGTTAAATAAGCACATAGGCTCTATAATTCATCCTGACCAATCGGGTTTTATCCCCAATAGATTCTCTTTTTCTAATACTAGATGTCTCTTAAATGCGATGTACTCAACGACACTGCCCAATTCTGCGGTGATTTCACTCGATGCCCAGCAGGCTTTCGACCAAGTGGAATGGAGTTATTTGTTTGCTACTCTTGAAAAATTTGGTTTTGGGTCGAATTTTTTGAATATGATTAAGTTGCTTTACGCTTGCCCTCGTTCCTCGGTCCTTACCAACCATGAGAGGTCGCTCCCGTTCCTCTTACACCGTGGGACAAGGCAGGGTTGTTGCCTCTCTCCAATGCTTTTTGCTTTAGCTCTTGAGCCGTTGGCCATTGCCATCAGAGCCAATTCCCATATCTCTGGTATAAATTGTGGCACGTCAGAGTACACCATCGGTCTGTATGCAGATGATATCATATTGGCTCTTTCAGATTTAAAGATCTCCCTTCCTCCACTTCTTAAGCTGATTGACAGCTTTGGCCACCTATCAGGGTTCACCATAAATTGGAAGAAGTCTGTTCTTATGCCGCTGTCGTCTGGTCTGGGCCCTGATTTCCTGTCTAGTTTGCCCTTTAAGGTCTCCCAGGATTACTTTTCATACCTGGGTATTAACATCCCTAGGAACTCAAAACTCCTCTTCAGGCTTAATTATTCGGTTCTAACTGATGAGCTCAAGTGTATGATAGATAGGTGGAAACTTCTCCCACTTTCAATGATTGGTCGTATCAATATAATCAAAATGGTTGTGCTCCCTAAATTCATGTACCTATTCCAGAACGTTCCTATTTTTCTCAGGTCTTCCTTTTTCAAAGCGTTGGATGCCATTATCATGCCTTTCGTTTGGGCCTACAAGCCCCCCCGCATCTCGAAGTCTCACTTGCAAAAGCCCTCGGACGAGGGTGGTCTGGGCCTTCCAGTTTTCAGACATTATTACTGGGCCTGTAATGCCAGAGCCTGGGTCTTCTGGAATCTGCCTATAGTTGGTGATGCTGTGGGATGCAGGTCCAGCCCTAAATGGCTCGAATTGGAGCTTAGCACTGCTATCGAGCACACTGGAGCATCCTTGCCAGCTATCTTATTTTCAAAATCGGTTATTAAAAGTGCATGTGATGACTTTATTCTTTGCAACTCCGTAAAAATATTGAATCAAATTAAGAGAATCTTGAACCTCCCGGTAGTGTCAACTTTTGCCCCGATCTGCCACAATCCTAGCTTTACGCCTAGTACAATGGATGCTGCTTTCAAACAATGGCCTGTCAAAGGGTTAATTGCTATAAAGGATCTTTATATCGACAATCATTTTGCCTCTTTTGCTCAGCTTCAGACAAAGTACAATCTCCCTACAAGTCATTTTTTTCGGTACTTACAAATTAGGAATTATGTCAAGCAAGCATTCTCAAATTTAGATACCATCCCCATACAGCATGTCTTTTACAATATGATGAACGAACCTCCCACCTCAAAACACTTAATTTCTCAGCTTGTCAACCTTTTTTCTTCGGCAGCCCCCTCTTGCCATATTAAAGAGGCTTGGACAAGGGACACTGGTTTGGTTATCTCTGACGATCTATGGGCTGAAGTGTTAAGTCGGATAAAACTATGCTCTGTTAACGCCCGGCTTCAGTTAATTCAATTTAAGGTTGTCCATAGACTGCACTATTCCAAAACCAAATTGAACAAGATTTTTCCTAACGTTTCCCCCAAATGTGATAAATGTAAACTTGTGGACGGTACTCTTGGGCATCTTTTTTGGTCCTGTTCTACGCTTACAGCCTTTTGGACTAGTATTTTTAGTTTCTATAGCACTGTTTATGATAGGCAACTGTATCCTGACTGTCTTATGGTGATCCTGGGCTGCTCCGGCGACTCCTTGGCACTTCCCTTTGCTGTTCAACAGGCCCTCATGTTTGGTATGGTGATTGCCAAACGTTTGATTCTGGGGGAGTGGAAATCTGCCTCCCCTCCCTGCTTCAAGAGGTGGCTCGAGGAGATGGTCTCCTGTCTATACCTGGAAGAAATTCGGTTCTCTACGTCTGATTCCATGGAGAAGTTCAGGAAGATATGGGGGCCCTTTATAGACCACATTAAGAAGGACAGTCCACGCCCTGGGTCCTGACCACATTGTTTTAACTGCTTTCATTCTGAGCTGTTGCCCATAACTGTTTTTGCATGATTGTTATCAGCTCCTCCTAGCGATCTTTGGATTTGATCTTGTGGATTGGACTCACTAGATTGTGAGTTGTTTGACATGTATACCACTTGCTTTGTTTGCTTCTCTGCTGTTTTTAATAAGTGCTGGCCTTGTACCCTGTTGTGTGGTTTGTTGCTCTGCTTTTTTTGTTTGTTTGTTTGTTTTTTTTGGTTGTTATTGTTTTTATTGTCTGTGTTCTTCTGTCCCGCTGTTTGTGAATGTGTAAAAAAATTTTGAAACTTGCATAAATAAATACATTAAAAAAAAGAAGTCCTCAATTCTCGATGAGAGACACGACCAAAGGTGGTTGAGAAGAACAAGGTTAATGTCCAGTGGGACAGACAAGCAGTTGCTGGCCAACCAATCAGACATAATGGTGGTTGACAAGGTACATAAGACTGCAGTTGTGTTTAGATGTGGCAAACTCAGTGGACAGTAACATGAGGAAGAAGAAACACGAGGAAATAGGCCGTGGAATAGTAATGGGGCTAAAGGAACAAATGAACCAAATGTGGAAGGTAAAGTCCAAAGTGGGTTGAGTGGCAATAAGAGATTACATAAGAGGTCTCTGTCCAGAATGCAGAGTGCAGTCCTGGGAATAGCTAAGATACTGTGCAGAACCCTCAAACTTCCAGGCCTTATTAGGGATACTCTGATATTTGGATTGGATATAAATCTGACACTGATCCAAAAGGCTGGATCGAATATCAGTGACAATGAGTCGATGCACAGTGCAAAGAAAGAAATCCTGCTCTGTGTTATTCTGGGTTTACTTATTCACACAACAGCAGCAGCTAGCAGTAGATCAAATGTAGGATGAAGGAAGCTAAGCACAGAATTTGAGCAGTCTGACCATCTTCAAGTGATGTAAAAAATGTTTGCAAACCTCCAGACAGAAGCTGTTGGTATAGTAGTATATGCATTATGTGTGAAATATCTTCAAAGTGAGCCTGCAGGACTGGAAAGATCTGATAAAGATGTTTGTTTACTTTCACTCTCCTTATACCCACGGCAAAGGTAGTTTATCAGATCAGAACTCGGAAAAAGGTTGGATCGGTCCATTAGGGATGGACTGAGCCAACTGACAACAACAACAACTTTACTTTATGTATTGGTAAAATCAAGTTCAGATCACATCTTGTTCTCAGATGGGAAACTGTTCTTTGTGTTTCTTGCTGACACCATTTACTACAAACAGAGTCCTCTGGTGATGAGGACTCCTCCCACTAAGCAAAGTGAAAAGAAAATGCCGTGTGGCTCGTGGTACCCCTCAGCTTCATAGTTGATACACCTACGGTATCAAATTGAAAATCCTATATCATTTCGTTCTCAAATTATCATGTTCATAAACTTTGGTGTTCATGTTGCCTGCCAGCCTGGCAGGGTTATGACCAGAGATGAGCAGTAACGCATTACCGTAATCCGATTACTTTTTTCAAGTAACGAGTAGAGTAAGGGATTACATTTCAAAAAAGGTAATTCGATTACTGTTACTTTCCCGTGAGCATGCTGCGTTACTGCGTTACTAAAACCGTGATTTTTTTGTGTCTCATGACAATGACGTAAGCGAGTGCGACGTTCGTGGCAACAGCTGTGTGCAGATCAAAAACGGTTAATATATCGAGTGCGGCAGAGAGTTTGAGCGTGCAGCGTTTAAAGTGTGGAAGTACTGACCTTACTTTGAGTTTGATTCTGTAAAAAGTGACAAAAACATTAGTGTCCGCTGTTCACTGTGTGGGAAGAAAACTTCTTTTTACAGCGAAAAAACCCCTAAACGTCCGCGCAAGCACCGAGTATGCTGCCACGGGAATGTGAAATTCACAGAGAAACTGCCGGATCCTTCCACTGACATGATGGCTGCGACACACCTGCACCAGGGCAAACCTCCGCCTGCCCCACTCCTGCTAAACAGGTGAAAATAGAGCAACAGGACTGCTGAGCCTTTGATTTTATTTATTTTCTGCTGTGTTTTACGTGCAAGAGTGAGTGTAAACACAAAAAACTATTTTATTTTATTTTTTTATGCTGGAATGTGCAGAATGTTTGTTTAAATGTTAAACAAATTTCTTCCAGTCAGGGAATGTTGCATATAATTTCATTTTTGCTTGATGCATAAAGTTAAAAGATTAAAACTAATAAAACAAGTTTTAAAAAGAGACTTTTCCATTTGATTACATTTTATATGATGGATTATTCAGAAAAAGTAGAATTGGGCTGAAAGATCTATTGCTTTATTACCTATTCAGGTTGTAAATCATGTTTTTAAAAAGTAACTAAGTAACTAATTACTCTCAAAAATAAGTAATCGGTAAAGTTAAAGGATTACTTTTGGGGGGAAGCTTTTTTCAAGTAACTTGACCAACGCTGGTTATGACATTGCCCCATCAGCCTTTTATTGTTGTCAACCAATGTCAGAGGACAGGTAGCAACTTGCTGAGTGGTAACAAAGTAAAGAAAGTAAGAGCAGAGTCAGACTTTACCTTCTTCTTGAGGGCCTCCAATGATTCAAACTCCAGACGGGCCAGTTTGTCCTGGATGTGTTTGGGAACATCTTGGATGAGGAAGGTCAGAATGAACTTGAAGCCCAGCAGTACATGCTGAAATCACAGACAGACAATCACATCATAGGGATTAAGAAGTTCAGGGTCAGCGTTTTATTTACATCCTTTTAGTTCCGAACAGAGGAAGGAGAGCATGCTTTGAAAGATACATCAACATAACCTGATTACAGTTTTTAAAGATTGGTGTCCTTCACGGGACACACTTTTTTAAAATGACAGAGGACAGAAGAGGAGAAGGGGAGTGACTGAGTGGACCGTCAGAGTGAGACAGACAGCCCCGGTACGTGTCCTTGAAGCTGAATGAGAATGAAAAAAAACCCAGCACAGGCAGCTTTGACTCTGCCTTCTAACAATGACTCTGAAAGGAAACAGTAACCGTCGACACGTTCCCGTTTGGAACAGATCTGACAGCTAGAATGCCAAAATTCTGCAAGGAAGATGATTCAAGGAAAGCTAACAAGACAAAAATTTTATTTTGAGTACAAAAAATCGCGTCTGTGTCTATATGACATGATTTAGAGTAACTTTTGATGAATATATCCATGGGCCATAATATCAAACTTTCGTGCTACCCAAACATTTTGAGCAGAAAAAAAATTAAAAACATATTTCATGTGCATTGCATATTAGGATACATACAGACCCAACACCCAGAACACTTTGTGCTTGTAAAAGTCTTAACTGGGTCCACAGATCTCAGTTTCTCTCTGTCAGACCTCGAGTAATCAAATACAGCAAACTGCACACTTCTGAATCAGCAGAATATGCGTTTTCCCATAAAGATGATGAAACACACACACACACACACACACACACACGCCAGTCCATCTGGAGCACGGCCAGCCGCCATCAGCTTCTTTGATTCAGCACCCTTTTCCTCATCACAGTAATGGACTTATGCTACAGTAGATGGAACAAAAAAAAGAGCAGATAACAAGGTGCACTGCTCCACAGGAATGGCTTTCAGGGTTATCAAACCAAGTGATTTGAGTAAGACAATGGAATTACATAGATTCCCACGCTAACACTAGCTTTCACTGAGGATGGTAAAATAATTTATCTTGCCTAGTTGGACATAATATGACCCCAGATTATGCTCTGATTGATGCCACTTGGAACACTGTGAGCTTGAAGTTGCATAAACTAAGACATTTTGCCATTCCAGTCAGCACAGCAGCTCCAATAATTAACAACCAGAACATGCTCAGAAATCCCTGACCTCAGTGGTTTGTTACATTGATTGAAAGTGCAGAATAAACAGTCCAGCTCTTAGCGAATTGCTAATGCTATTGAAGGCTAATTTATATTTGTGTGTGTTCAACAGCACAAGGTTAGACTAAAGACAGAGGACACTCGGTGAAGGTTGGAAGAAGGTAACTTGTGAAACATTTGAGCCTGACAATAAATTCTGCTTTGTCTGACACAATGGATGTGACTGAACTTCAAATGCTCAGTATGAAAACTATTTGTATCATCATTGCTACGCTGATTAAATTACACCAGCAAAGGCTGATGTTCTGCTTCATCAAGTAAATAAATGTAGGGCAAACAGAAATGTTACTACAGCTGAGAAATGTTCTAAAATTATAAAAAAAATCTATAAAGACAAACTCTGGATATTACAGGTTTGCCATTTCCTATTTGAAGAACAAGTATTTGATATACAGCTTAATATTGTGTAGCCCTACGTAAAGAGGAACACCTGGACACTCCTCCAAACAAAGAAACTAATTAGACCTGTTATTATCTCGCATCAAATCAAGATATGAGCAGATTGATATGAGCTGTCTGGGTTTACTATAAAGTTTGCTTTGTTTGAGGCGCTCAGGCAAAAATACACAGAGAACATGGAGTGCAAACTTACAGGTCACTTTGTTAGTTACACCTTGGTTGTTAAATCATGGGTACCTTTGCCAACTTGAAGCAGTCTAGCCATTCTCCTCTGACTCTAACAAGAACAAATCATTTTCAGCTGGAGAACTGCTGCTGATTGGATATTTTCTCTTTTTCTGACCATACTCTGTAAACCACAGAGATGGTTGTGAGAGCTGCCGCTCAGATCAACAGTTTCTGAAACATTCAGAGTAGCCCATCTGACGCCCACAACCATGCTTAGTTTGACCACTTTGATCAGTGGAAAGTCTACATGTCTGCATACCTTTCTGTCGTATGATTAGCTGATTAGATATTTGTGTTAACAAGAATTTGAAGAGGTGTATCTAACAAAGGTGTTGGTGAATGTCACTGACTCTGGTATTTTCTTTGACATGCTATTCAGTGACACAACTTGAACTTACTAAGAGAATAAAAGAAATGGATTCCAAGAATACCACGCCAAGTCAAAAAAATCTTGTGGTGCTAAGATTTTTCTATAGCCTCCTGGTGTATTCTTTGTATTAAATGAAAAGATAACAAGTGGATTTTACTGTTGGTTTGCTATCCTACTTATTCTGGAAGGGTGTACAGTTTTAATTAAAGCAGACCTAATAGCCATTTCTTGACTAATAACTCACAGCAGGCCTGGGCGAGAGGCTGTCCTGTAAAGCAGCGGTCCCCAACCTTTTTTGCGCCACGGACCGGTTTATGCCCAACAATATTTTCACGGACCGGCCTTTAAGGTGTCGCGGATAAATACAACAAAATAAAACTAGTACCGGTACCAAAAAAAGAAGATTTATTCATAACACACGTGAAAAGACCCAGGAAAACCGAGTTAACGATAAAAACGATAACAAAATAACGCTGAAAACCGATAAAAACCCTGAAAACCAGACATTTCACACCTGAGCCTCAACTCTCGCGGCCCGGTACCAAACGACTCACGGACCGGTACCGGTCCGAGGCCCGGGGGTTGAGGACCGCTGCTGTAAAGGACAGAAACCCCACCCACCTGCTTTTCGAATTTGCTGCAGGAAGGAAGCTCACTAGAAGGGTGGGTGGCCTTAAAGGAAGAGGAGCAAAAATAGCCGAGTGGCCACCTAACAAAAGAAAAGCAAGAATTGTTTTGAACTATGAATCATGCAAAGCCACTTCCCTCTTTGACTACTTTGGAATTCATTCTTTTGTTGCGTTTATGTAATGAGGAAAAAACAAATAGGAATTGTGAATTCTTGGCCATACTGCCCAGATTTATTGCTAATGTTACCTTAGCCACCGCGCTAATGCTCAAATCATTTAGTACATTTTGCTGTTAGCATGGAACTGACTACATTTCATTCCACCGTCAATCTTACTGATGAGACACAAACAGAAAAACTGCCTTTTCATACGTGATCTGAGCAGAACGCATCTTTCTAACAGCTAGCTGCCATACTGTGTTTTCACTACAGTCTTCTTCATGTTGCCTTAAAGTCTTCTGAACAATTCATCCTACATGCTTCAAAGCAGTGAAGCAAAAGCTGTGAATATTTATCTGCATGTTATGTTGTGATTTTTAATACATTTCAGCATTTTATTTCACTTTGTCATTATTGGGTATTGTGTGTAGAATGTTGAGGAGAAAAATGAATGAGAACATGTGGAACAAACAAACAAACAAAAAATTGTGTCGCAATTTTTTTTGTCTGCAGGAGAAACCCTGCTTTTGCTTCTTGATATACGCAACAAGAATAATAAATGTATTTAAATATTTTTTTAATCAACTTAGTCAGGAAACAGGAATGCACCAGCATGTAGTTTGAATACAAAAGTCTGGTTTTTATGCTGTGGAGCTCATCACTCACCAAAAATATTGTATATCAAATTAGGGAGTGATGATGAGCAGACATGCGAATGCTGGGGACAGCCAACAGCGGCGCAGGGAAGCAGCGGCACCGACGTGAGAGGGAGAGATCGCAACTTTTGGGAGAGTGTGTTTGCTGTATGATGTGAGGACAGCGAGGCATGTCAGTCTTTACGATGCAGTGCGACTTGATTCGTGAGGTCTGACTCAGCGTAAAGTAAAGCTGCATACACCGATTTTATTGACCAGGTGGCAGCACAATGAGCTGTTAACACAACATGAGGTCTACATTAGACGATTAAGTTATGTCATGATCAACATATTTGCATGCAGTAGCTTGCACATCTAGCAGATACACTCATTAGTATTCATTTTGAGTCATGACTTTCTTGTCAGCCAATAACTTTAAGGCCAAATCTAAGTCTCCTCTTAGCTGTGATGCGGTCTCCAGACTACTGAGGGAATTACACAGTGAGAGTCGTGATAAACTTGAGTCATCCTGATGATGGGTCAAATATCTATGCATACTAATGAAGGTGCCACTCAGGGACAAACACACCAGTGGAATTATAAAAATACTGGTTCTAGATAATGATTAGGGAAGCAGGAGGCATCCTTCTCTAATTGCTCAAAGAAATTCTATTAGCTAACCGTGATAACGTAAAGTCCAAGGAAATAATAACACGACGTTGCATTCAGTGCTATCACAAACAAAACAAAACAATGCATTGCAATACAAATAGCTGTAGAGTGGGGTCATTTAATTACATAATATAGGTTTAGAAGATTAAGTTGCTTTGCGCACCAAGTTCAAAGCTCCTCCAGTGTAAACAAAGCTCAAATACAGAGTGGGAGGCTAGACTAGTTTATGGGTGGATCCTGGCCTGCTGCTGCTCTGTGGTTGCCAGCAGATAAGATCATCTTATTGTCTTTAAAAACAGTGTAATGAGATTACTGTGTGGTGGGCTGCTGAAAAAGACAATTTGACAGACACACACAAAAAACTGTCCCATGCAGGCACCTTAATCACCACACAGAGCTATGTTAATGTCAGGTCTTTGGCTTCATTTAGATTACAAAGTTAATAATGTACTGTACTGTACTGACCCGTAATCAGCTTTGTGAGCAGTTAGTATGGTCTGTATTATAATAACGTACTTTACTTTGAACTGGTAGACTTTGGCAGCACAGAAAAGCATTTTTATATTACCATGACACTGCTGTTCCACTCTGCTCTATAGGCTATAATGTAACTGTTCGTTCAGTCTCGTCGCTCAACTCGGTCCCATTTATGATGGTCCCAGAGCATCTAACAGCCTTTAAGACAGATATTTGCCTCTAAAAATAACCATCAAACCAAATTTTAAAGGAGAGCGATTGCTGGACTTCATAAAAGTTTGTGTATTTAGAGTGAATATAAGCTTTACAAATTAAATTAAATGCATAATAACCCCTACGGATGCTTTTATAAACAATTATGGCCAGCAGGTTACATACACTCATTATGGGCATGTGCAATCATCATGTATGTAGTACAATCAGCTCCAAGAAGCCCAAAATTACTGTGACATTCATACCCATGATGAGTGGGCATGAGTGGATGTAAACCTCTGATAACACATACTGACTACTATTGCTTCTTCCAGCTTTAACTTAATGTATTGTTGTTTGCACTATAGACTGTCTCAAGCTGTAAACATCACTTAGGGCCTTAGGACATATCTGTGTCCTACGCACTAATATTCTCAATTCAAATACTGCATTTATGGTTCGAGTCAGTCTTAGAAGTCGTGTAAATACACAATACAGGCTACACACAAACCATGATAACTAATTAGTTTTCCATCATGCCGAGATATTTTGTGTTAAAAGTTTTGTCAAATTGAAAACACCTGTGTGCTGCACACCAGCTCAAATAACCAATAACTGTGAACCCTTTCTTGTTCCATGCCATTAGGCTGTGATCTTGTCTCCCGTCCTTTCAGGTCCCTTGTAAGCAGACACACTTCATAGTCCCTGCTCTGTTTCCTCAGCTCCTCCTCCGAAATGAGTCGATTATAACAGACAGACCCGTGACTCTGAAAGAAAGTCTCTGTCTCTTTCAGCGGCAGGCTGGCCAGTTGCCTAGTTACTGCTCACTGATGTGTGTAAACCCTACACAGCAATTACCCAGGTATCATAGCACTGATGCTGGAAAGCGGCGCGGCGAAGCCCTCGCGCCTGTTCCCAACCCACCCCCATAACAGAGATAAGAGGAGCTGAGGGTTTTGATTTGAACCCTCAGCTCTCTGAATCAGCCTTCTCTTATTAAAGAGATGACGACCGACTTAAGAAGAGCAATGAGAAATGCTTCGAAGGAAAAAAAACCATCTGTGATCTCCTGTCTGTCCGCACTAAGATAGTGGGTTAGAGGCTCTGCTCCGCCTGGAGTTAGCTGTATTTAACAATGTATGCACTGACAGACCTGTTAGCAGCTTTAATTAGAAAGGGTTTCTCTAAAAGCAATATACTGGCTGCTGAGTCAATAAACCACATGTATGTGTATTCATGTGCAGCTCTTCTTTCACACACTTAACATTACACAAGCTGGCTCTCACTGTTCTTGTTGTGCCATCTCTTTAATAGCCTGTTTGCTCAATTCTAGGAAATGTGGTGGTAGCAGGCAAGAACGTGCTTGGATCTCGCTCGCTCTCTCTCACACACACACACAGGTTTCTTTTCCTCAGTCAATCGTTTTCCTTGTCTCTCTCATCAGCCCTGGCAGTTCTGCTCTCAGTCCCTTCCTTCCCGTTTCTCCTCCTTTTGCTTCCACATTCACTCATTTTATCTCTACTTTGATCCAAGCCTTCCATCACAGGTCTGCAGTGTGCACTAAAGAGAAAAGCAAGGAAATGCATGACACACCTGACTGATGCAGTGTGTCGCGGCAGGATGGATTGCTCATATACAACCACTGCAAAGCGAGAGTGTAAGCCAAACACCAAGCTGTGAGCTAACCTGGTTTCCCTCTGTGTTTGCAAAAGCAGCATCACACCTCCTCTCATGATTCAGGTGAGTGAGGCAGAGTGCAAATCAAGCAGTGAACATGACCCCCAGGCCCAAAGCGCAGCCCTCTGCTATAAAAAGTCATGTTCACTTCTACTCAGCCCAAAAGACAGTTTGGAGGAGGTTAGGATGGATTAGAGGCAACATGCTGTGAGTGTGATTTACTGGAGTCCCTGGAGTCTTTAATCAGAAAAAGTCTAGAGTAAGGGCTCATGTAATGCACACACACACACACACACACACGCACACACACACACACACGCACACACACACACACACACACACACACACACACACACACACACACCAAACAAACAAAGGTCATATTCACTCTGCTTCACTGAGGGAGTGGGTTAAATGCAGAGAGGAATTTCCCCACGGGGATCAATAAAGTATACATTATTATTATTATTATTGTTATTATTAAAAGTGATGAAAAAAAGCTGCCACTGTGTTACAAATTGAAGCTGGAGGGAATATCAGAGAAGTTGAGAGTAATAAGTAATAACAAACAAATTGCGGAAAAACACACCTGGTTGATTAAAAGCTTAAAATATCTTCAGTCCTACTAAAGGACATCCGTTCATTCGATTATCATTACATTCTTTAACTCAACTGGATCAGCACTACATGGTTCATGTCTTAACCTCAGTGTATAGACTGAATAGATGGATGTAACATTCAGCTCTTAAAAGTCAAAGAAGCCAGTGTGGAGGTGTCTTAAACCTGCATTCTACTAAACCTGTGTGACTCCTCTGTTGGCAAACAGAAGATCAGCTGTTTGGAAGTTTATGGTAAAATGATCCTTGCAGGCCTGATGAGTTCATGGCTTCTGTTGCTAGTTTCAAGTCACACCGCATGCAACGTGATATTCATTTAGTAGATTATGGCCCCCATTACAGTCAGAAAGGGAGGATTAACCATGGTATGCTCACTGGCTAATGACTTGTGAAAGACAAGTGTTTAACTAAAGACAGCGATGGTGAAAATCTTCTGATTTTGGCTTCCCAACAAGAAAATAGCGTGTCTTATACAAGCAAATATAAAAACAGACATCAATTAAAATGATACTAAAGTGAAAACAATCTCTGTCCTTACAGCTCAGACCAGCATTTCGGACCAAAACAGATCTCATATTGCCCGATTACATCTATCCTGAAATTTACTGCCCCCCTCTGGCTGCACTTGGTAATTGTCTTTGGAAGCTAGCTTGACTATCAGCTGTTAAATCTCTCATTTTTTCTGGGAGCATTTATGTCATGCTGACAAAGGCTGGAACTGAGAGGAGAGTAGCAGGAGTCGATGTAGGACAGTCATTCCACTTGCTATTAATTTCAATTAAATTGTCTGCAATTCAGCCAGAGGCACAGCAGGTGGCACTTGAGAGATATTTCTCTGAATACTTGAAAGGTGGGATTTCCCACGAAACCCTTCCCTAGCATTCTTTCTATCCTCCTCTTTTACCCTCATCCCTGAACTGTGGAAAGGGCAAATGGCATGTTCAGCCTCCCTGAGCATGGCTCTGATGGGGGCTTCTTCCTGTTAAAAGGGAGTTTTTCCTCCCCTCTGTTGACAAGTGCTAGTTTGCAGGGGATTAGGCAATCATTTGGGTTCGTTCTCTAATATTGCAGGGTCTGTATTTTTCATATTTCCTCATGACGTCTGTCACTGTAGGTGATACAGCACCCCAGACCAGTACAGACCATTGACCCATTTACTTTACCTTCAATGAGCATGAAAGTTGACCTCTTTGACAAACTTCACAATATTCAGCTTTTTAAGATGCTCAGTCTTTTTTTGGCCGTTTGTGTATGTGTACTGCTACACTGTTGTCAGAGATGATGAGGAACTGGAATGCAGTTGGTTCACCCACTCGTCTCACCCATCTGTAAAAGTCTCTGCATGCCATTGATGGTGCATGAGCAGTTACCTGCAAAACGACCTATTGTCATCAGTAACATCTGCACTTGGAAATTAATCCAAACACAGAGCTGTTACACCCCCTCAGTAAGTAAAGTTAACAACAAAAAAAATCAGTGAGCTGTGTCATCAGATCATGTATAATGTAGCATGTTGTCATCAGACCCATGGTTCTCAAAGCGGAATCTGTTAACACCACAGCTCCCTCACAAAGGGCTCCAGAGGGGTTTGATGATTCAATTCACTTGATTCTATTTGGATTTCCTATTTATCACCATACACTGTGGAAGAGACACATACCATCCCATTTCTCCCACTTTCAATTTCAACAGCAGACCGTAGCAGATGCATAAACTCTGACCGATCATCTTTTCCAAATGGTGACTCTTTGGACAAAAGACACATCTAGGAGGCAGATTCTGCAGCCCATGAGACAAAGCAAGGCTAAAACGATTCAATCCATCTCACACTAATAGAGAACTCCCAGCAAAAAGAAAGGTTTAAACAAACCCAGGCTTATCCTGGCAGCTGCTGCAGGAGAAATATCACCCACAAAGAACAACTTCTCTGTGAACTGCAGAGTTTTCAGCTGTGTGTGCCGACCACACGTTCAACATGCAGACGATCGATGTGACCCAGTTTCTGCCTTGGCATCAGCAGAGAGATGTTGTACAGTGAGCTACAGTACTTTAAAGAGCATTTACAGTCTCAGGCAGCAACCAGACAGTTAAAACAATCGTCCCTCAGGAGGTTGTTAAAGCAGCACAAACGTACAACTGTTTTCTTTATGAATGTCCTTAAAAAAAAATCTCCATACTGCAGCACCTCCCATTCACTACATCCTCACCTGTTTGTGCTGTTATTTTGAGCCCCCCCCCCTCCGGAGGCAGGAGGTGTGTTAGGCTGCACTGTTTGAACAGGGCACATAGAAAAGGGGAGCAGGCTGACGTTATGTTAATAAAGGTAGAATCAGGAGAAGAGGAATCTGCAGCGTGAATGCTCAAATTAACACACACACACACACACACACACACACACAAGCTCAAACAATTATAGGCTGAATACGCACAGTGCAAATTTCATTTATGTGCGGACACACACACACTCTCCACTCTGCCCGTCACCCTCAGCCCTTGCTTTGGGCTGTGGCTCCATCTAGTGAACAAAAATCTGCATCTGGCACAACTACAGAACAGCACGGTGTTAACAAGAACGCTATTAAACACTAATGTATCCAAAAATGATTATGAGATCTATAGAAAATAAAAAATACAGGAATAATGCTACAAGTCCAATTTTTGTGTTGTCTTCCTTGGTAAATTCACTGATCCTTAAATGAAAGTGAATGGCAAAATTGCCTCTATAACCATGCAAAAAGAATGACTGCACAGTTATCACTATATCTAACTAACTACATATAATTATAACCTATCAGAATGGAGAATACAGTTTTTTCAAAACAGGCGTATTATACTCGTATTATATACTATATTATATCACAAAGGAGGTATAACAAATTGCTTCCTAGCATTCCATTTAGACGTGTTTGTTCCACTCCTGGCAAAACATACACAGCGGCATGGCTCTGTGAGATGCTTGTGCCATCATCAATGGAGTCATTTCTGCTGCTGTGTTATTTCTGCTATTATAAATATACCATTTACTTTCTGCCAAACCAAGTTTCAGTTGTGTCACTTTTGAAATTTCTTATACAAGACTAGTCAAGTTTTGTTTCATAACATCACAAAGTTACTCCAAAATACTACATAAATCTGACCTTTGTTTACCAGTCTGAGGTCACACATTACGTGTGTGTGTGTGCGTGTGCGTGTGTGTGCGCGCGTGTGTGTGTGTACGTAAATTACCTCAGCAGCCACTGTACACAGTATGAGCTGTGTCTCTGACTCGGGGAAGTAGGATCTGACTTGTGGAGACATGCCAATCAGTGCACAGTTGGTCACAACAGCTATCACACTCATGGCTTCAAAGGCGAGCTGCACACAGAGGTAGAAAGACAGCGACAGTTATTCGTTTCCACGAATGGAAACCATACCTGGATGCTGGGCACAGCACAGAGTCAGTCATATGTCATTTTTAATGGAGGAGCTCTGTTTAGATTAGGACAGCATGTTAAAAAAATACAATGACCTGTCCACAGAAAGCTTTAATGTTCAGAGTACCCCAATATCATTTCTGAAGGACGTCCAATATAGCAGTAAGGATGTGGAGGATATCTGTGTCCTTTGGTACTTTATAGTTGTACAGCAATATTTGTTAAATTAAAAACTACCAAAAATCATTCTTTTCTCATAAACATCAGCAACTGCATTCAAAACTAAATGAAAATACCTGCCAGACTCCAATGTTTGCAGCTGGGTCGGCAAAGGGTCGTTTGAACACTCGACACATCTTGAAGGCGTCAGAGTAAACCTCGGTGATGTTGTTTAACACCACAAGGACAGCAGCCAGAGGAAAGACACAGGAGAACAGACTGACATAACCAAACAGCAGGAAGAGCTCCAGGTAGTCATCAAATGTTCCCTGAGCAGGAATGAGAGCACAGACAGACACAAATTAAAGAACGTCGCAGAAGACGTCATTTGATTTCTGATTAAAGATCACATGTACTGACCAAGTATGTGCTCATGTCGGCCTCGAGCCGGACCTGCTCTACCAGCGGAAGCTCTTTCTCCTCGTACAGTCTTCTCTTCTGGATTTTGCGAATCATCTTTTTGTTGCGTCTCCTCTGCAGCCAGTAGGGCAGGAAGGCCTCCATGAACTGATTCAAGATCTGACTGGTGATCAACAAGGTCGCCAAACTCTGGAAAGAGCGCAGACACAAAGAAATATCAACAGAAACCAGGGTAGAGGGAGGTGAGAGAAACAAAAGAAAGGAACTGTAAAAACTAGAGGAGCAGAACGATGGGAAGTAGAATCAAAGAAGGAACGAAGGAGGCAGACCTACCTGTCTGAGAAGCTCCATGTCCTGCATGACAAAGGCAATGTAGAAGAGCGACGCGAAACAGTTGAAGAAGTTGAACTAAAGAAAAAAAGAGTTAGGGCAGTTATGAGAAGTGAGGTGGTGATAAGAAAGGCTGCACTCTCATCAATAAAGGGTACAGTTGGCAGAAAACTGTGGATAACTCATTTCACTCACCACCAAGACTTTGAGCACCAGGTGATTTTGATATGAAGACTCTAGCCTGTGATTTTCTAAACACACGGAAAACATGTCAGCAATAACTCATCGCAATGTTCACAGCAGAAGCTCACTGGATGAAAACCAGTCAATGACTGCCAAAAATCTGGAACTCCAGGACCTGACCAAAGCCTGACTTTTCCTGGGGTCAGCCCTTTAAAAACATTCCTTTTATTTGCCTTAAGAAGCATCTAAGTTACTTTCATGGTGTGTTTGTGTTATTATTTATCTCCAAATCTGTGAGAATGTTGAATTGAATCAGGGCCCATCAGACCTCATACTACAACATTATCCCAACGATCTAAGTTTGTGCTCACAGGGGATCACATGATTGCTGAGGTTCTCTCTAACAGTGTAGGGTTTTATCTTACAATATGTGTTTGG
This sequence comes from Maylandia zebra, assembly GCF_041146795.1. NCBI lineage: Eukaryota > Metazoa > Chordata > Actinopteri > Cichliformes > Cichlidae > Maylandia > Maylandia zebra. The sequence goes on along the minus strand of NC_135177.1, from coordinate 5,896,436 downwards.
TTGGTTTATCCTATTGATGGCTTCACTTCCATTTACTGAGAGCTGTACTGTATTGTGTTGCTGTCACAAATAAAAAGTTCCTGTGAACAGTGATTGAATGATACAATGGATAAAACTCTAAACCTTTTGATCTCCATTCCAAAAGATTTAATGCAGTTTCTTCGCTAAACGATTTGAAATACACAATTAAAGTCTGTACTTTTATCGATCATCCATCATTAGCTTTTCATTTATTTAATTAAATCAGGTACACAAACTGATTTACTAATGCAACATGCATTTTACTGCCAATTGCGCTGAGGTTGAACGCTGGGGGGGGGAGCACATCTTACTTTTGTGTTCAATATGGTGACAGTTGCTGCGCGGAGGAGGAACAAAAGTGTCGGTTACCAAGCTATCTAATTCTAAATTGGCTCAGTGACCTCAGAGATGACCTGGACCTGGATGACCGGCAACAAAACGTCTTACAACACTTTAGCTTTTGGTGTCTTGAACATGCTGTGGCTTCTGTGTCAAGAATTTCGCAGCCTGCACTGTGGGGTTCAAAGTGAAATGGCTGAAGAACAAAGAGAACAGATGGACAATGATGTTAACTTTGGACCCTGTCCTGAAAGTAATCAGACCTCAGATGGACATCAAAGCATGGGAAGTCTGAACAGCAGTCCATTTTTAATTTTGATGTTTTGAATTGGTTTCATAGTTTGAAGGTGCTGTTTGCTTTTGTTCTGGTCAATTCATTTACATTCATCAACTTTAAAAACATATATTTCCTTAATAAAGTTTTTATTACGCTCAAATGAAATCGTTCTAATTTCAGCAATATGAACAGTGCGGATAGTTTTCACCGTGATCTCATGAGCTGTACTCTTAAACACATAACTGTTTTTTCATTCATCTGCATGATAATACCTAAGATGGAGATCTCTCACACACACACACACACACACACACACACACACACACACACACGATTATTGTAGGGTCTTGAGCGTATAATAAAAAATTATTTGGCCTTAAGTCTACCCAATGAGACAAAATGGTGCACACTTAAAGGCAAATCAAGGGACTGTTGAATTAAAACATTTGAATTACAGGAAAACCCTAGCTTCACGCTGCATTGTGAAAACTCATCAGCTCTGGATTCTCTTGTAATATCATCAGCAATCAAGCCCTCTAGCCAGAGCTTGTATTAATGCAAGAAACATGGTTTGGTGTGAATGCACAATAATGAAAAAGTGGACTTACCCCATTCAGTGAGGAACTCGGCAGCATATCTGTAGATGAGGTTCATCGCCTCTATGACCACAGCATAGATGATACTAGGGATGAATAGCAGAATGTGTGTCCAGAATGTGGGGTTCTCATCATAGATGGACAGAGCCCACCCCTCCATCTGGAAGTAGATCATCATGATGTAGAGGGACAGGTAGAGGCAAAGCAGGACGAAGGGCAGAGACACAAGGTAGACACGCAGGTGCCTCTTGGAGGTGGGGTAGATAGGCTCTGCACGTCCCGTCACAGGGTTGTGACCAAGCACGCCGTGAAATCCAGGCCGAGGTTCTTCAAAGGCCTTTTTTCTGCACAGTGTGCCCCAGTAGTAGGCTAGTGAGGCACTGCGTCGTTTCCATAACTGGTGGGCACAAAGGTTCAGCAAGTCAGCTGAAGCATTTTAAAATTCTGTTACGATTTTAATAAACACTTTTGGAGTTAAGACTACATTGCAAGCAGCAGAGGGTAATATTTTCCTTTACAATTAAAGGGTGAATTTTCTCTCTTGTTTAGTGTATAAAAGAATGAAAAGTTAAACCACACATCACAGTTAAACTTCTGAAGTGCTTGAAAAGATTCAATCCCTTTACATCAAAGAGCTGAAGATTCACTTCTACCGCTCCCGTTTTAACCCCTCCACCACCCCAACATCCACCTGCAGGCTTTGGAGCATATTTACACATCACTGCCCAATTTCTATGTGTATCATATTTTTAGGATGGTGAGCATTGTGCCTCCACACACCAAACTATATTCTGCAGCCATCGCAGATTAATAGATCAATAGGTAGAACGATATTGCTACGGCCCTGCAAAATTCGTCATGAAACGGTTATGGACTCATTTTTGGTTATGGTAATTTGACAAACCATGGGTTTGCATTTATGGGAGGGGGTGTTACGGCCCTAGCAGGGCCTCTCTCTCTCCTGAGGGTGCCTGTGTGGGCGTGTCCCACTACCTCCTGCCTGAGGTGCCACCTTTCCCTCCTGTACAGCTGACTCCCATCAGCAATTAAGGGTATTTAAGCCCAGAGCAGGGTGAGCTCTGGGCCAGAGTGCCATTTTGTGTGGGTACAGCTAGTGAGCTGAGTGTTTGCGGTAGTTTCCAGCTAGTGAGCTGTGTAGTGTGTTGTCCAGCTAGTGAGCTGTGTAGTGTGTTGTCCAGCTAGTGAGCTGTGTAGTGTGTTGTCCAGCTAATGAGCTGTGTAGTGTGGTGTCCAGCTAGTGAGCTGTGTAGTGTGGTGTCCAGCTAGTGAGCTGCGCTTTCCTTTTGACATTTTGCATTACTGACCAATGCCTGAGTTTTGTTTGTGTTACTTTTATGGTGATAGCGGCTTGTCCGTCTCTTTTAGTTGAATTACTTCAATAAAACTGTTTTATTTAACTGTTTCGCCTCCTTGACTCCTTTTTCTGACCCGGTCACTTTTGTTGCTTCCCCCTTAACGCCTAGACCCCCCAGGGGAACGTAACAGATATCATACTGCATACTGTTTCATGTCTTCTTACCTCCAAGATAACAGTGCACCAGATCAAGTTGAAGACAGCAAAGACTACATATTTGTCATAGTCCTCCCAGTCAAACAGATAGTAAGGCACCCCAATGAGGGCCATAGGCACCAGCGCAAAGGTGAAGTACTCCAGGAAGCCAAAGTAGAGAGCCTGGCCCTCACCATAGTAGTGTCTGATGTCGTCTGGGGATAGAGATGAAAGAGTCAGTAGTGATCAGGAGCACTGACAGTGCATCGCTCCAATTACAGTCTGGGGACATATTAGAAATGCAGATGTACAGAGACCTCTTTTGCAAGTGTGCATACTCCATAACGTGGACTGTTCGTTTTAATCACACAATGTATTCAAGAGTGACCATGAAAAATAATGGCACAAGATGCACTTACCCAGAGGCTGAAGCGACACCTTCACTTTTTTATACCAGGAAAAAGAAAGCCTCTTGAGTTCTTCGTTTTCATGCAGAGGAAACATCTGGATTAAGATCCCTTTGGAGAGCAGTCTGCGAACTAAGATGCAAGTAAAGAAAACAACAAAAAAGAGCATGTTACTTTCTGTCTCACCCCCCACTCTAGTCATGTACAGTGATGATAAAACAGGAAGTTTTTACTCAAACTTGTGAATTATTTGGAAGATATTCCACATGAAAACCTTCTGGCTGCATTTCCATCCTTCTCTTGAGTTTTTCTGAACTCACTTTCCCAACTAAATAAACATGCATTTCATTTTGTAAAACAAGGGCAGGCTAACAATAGCTGGGAGCCGGCCCATTCCACACAATACAATAATGACTATAGCAATAATTACTATTGTCCAATATGCAGCAGCTAAATACGAGCACATGAAAGCGCTATCATTTCATCTGCCATTTTTTGAGTGCATCATTTGTCAAAAAATAATTACATTCTATTTTAACACGATTTGTCAAACACAGGCGTTGAATAGAGGCACCCTATCTTCACTGCAAGTTCATTGGTTCCTTATCTCACTTTGGGACTATTTTACTGCATTTGCATATTTATTGTTTCCATACTGAAGACAGACGAAGGGAGGGGGTTGCAGAGATAGCGGGGTGGAAGGAGGACACAGTCTGTGTTCAGTCTACAATCTGCTACCGTTACTACTACAGGAATCTCTAAATCAAACCGCAAGCAAGTGTGGATGAACCGCAGGAGAGGCTCAAACAGTCAAATCTTGTCACAAGCTGAAACTGAGGAAAAAAAATAGGAGTGAAATTATCTAATCTGTGTATCAGCTAATAAAAACATACTCTGCTGTGGCTAATGTTGTTATAAACAGGTTCTAACAAATGTCTTTCTGATAGTTTTATGATTAAATGCCGAGTGTATACTTAACTAAGGTTGAGGAGTGATAAATCATTTAGCCCCGACTAAACCACGATTTACACAATGTGTTCTCTTTGTGCATCAAAATGAAAACAGTCAAGTCTCTAAGATGAGAAGCTGGACCTGTATTCCTATGCAAATGAAATGACTGATCAATTATCAAAATGTTTATCTGTAAGCGACAGAATGAAAAACAGTTTAGGGGAAGAGGACAAGCATAAAATTGGCCACAGCTTCAAAACCCTGTATGATAATACACTGCCATGTTTTACTCACATCACCTGTGTGTGGTTTTACTTCTGAGGTTGATCAGTTTCCCAGTTTTATTCTGGGATGTCTGCACATCCTAATTTAGTACAGTTTCCTGGAATTTCAGCTGTTAAATTCAGCAGTGCTATGAAGTACCGGCAATCTGTCCAGCATGCACCCTGCCCACCTTCAGCTGCATAAGCAACAAAGAATATGTATGCATGCAAGAAGGAACTAGATGAGACCATTTTCTTTTGTCTTCCTGTGAGTGAAATACACAACATCAGCAAACTGATCACTGCAAAGCTCATTTGAAACAGATTGAGACATGAACACAGACTCACTGATAGATTTCCCAGGGTAGAGCTTGGCATGACTGTATCCTGGAACATTAGTCTCCTCTTTGGCTCGCAGCGTGTCCAGCTCATGCTTGATAACATACTGACACTCAGCCATACTGAGGAAGCCGTCTCCATCCCCTGAAGAGATGGAACAGAAACACAGTGCCATTCACCACAAAGGCATGTTTTCACAGGCTGTTACAGTGACGCCACTTATTTCAGACAGAGTATGTGAGCGGTGATGAGACTCAGGGGCAGTGATCAGATTGATTTGTGTTGAAGAAGAATCAAATGATGCATTAAATTCTCCTTATTTATGCAATTCTGCACAGAGCTGACTTAACAAGGAGGCTGACAAATATGGTAGTGATACGAGTTACCTCTGTTACTGTTTAAGGTTTCTGAAAACCAGCTAACACAAAGAAAGCCTGGCTGTGTTAAACTGCAAGGCTGCAAGTTAACAATAACAATAAGATGCTAGTCTAAAGCATACATTTTCACAAACTAAACAGTAGACTTGCCTTTAAAATCTTTGAAGTTGTGTTTGCTGGCAAAAGTGAAGGCTCTCATGGACCCGTCAGTACACTCCTTAAAGAGCCCCAGATCTTCTGCACCACAGAGCAGCCTCTGCATGGAGGCCCCCACCAAAAACATGTTGGGGTTTTCCTTCTCTTCCACCCCGATTCCAGGTCCCAACTGCTCCACCAGCAGCTCAGCACCTGGAAGAAATTACAGGATGAATAATACCACGTCAAACAAGGGAAGATGATTCGAGGGGCGCAGACGATCTTCCACACCTCCATTCTGTTGCCGGTCTCTTATCCTGCTCAGCAACCAGGCAATGGCCTCCTCCTTGGTGTCTGAGGCCAGCTCCAGCACCACCAGAGGAGCGAACCTGGAGCCACTGCTGTCTACTGACGACTCCTGCAGCATCGTCCCTCCTCCCAGGAAACCTGCATAACAGAAACGTCCTTATTTCCTTGAGTCCCAAGTGTGAAATACAGCACAGACTGCTGTAGAACAAGCTTTGCTTTGAACAACCAACAGTAATTATTGGTATTGCCAATAAACGGAAACACTGCTATCTGCTAGAAAGGCCTGTTTGTCACTATCATCTTCAATTTCAGTGTACTGCAAGGCCGACAGGGCAAGCTGAGCTCGTGCTAGGCCTAATCATCAGAAGTTTCTGTATTTCTACAATTCTGGGAGCTGGAGCCTATCACAGCTGTCATAGGGCGAGAGGCAGGGTACACCTTGGACAGGTCGCCAGTCTGTCACAAAGTTAGCTTATAGACGCAGACAGCTATACACACCCACATTCTCTTGTAATATTATAGAAAAAAACCTATATAGTAATATAGATGAAATAAAATTTCCCATTAACATCATGTATGCCATTGTACATGATGACAATTTTTCTTTAGGGACTCGCAGTAGAAGTACTTTGCTATTTTTCTTTCTTAAGTCAAGTCTGGATACAATAACAAAGTCTGTTCTTGTTTTCTTGGGCTCCCTGTCTCATCCTATTCACAGACTCCTAGAGTTCCTGCTGTGCTGTACAACAAATTCAAAATGTCTTTACATGACTAATGTAGTGTGTGAAATGACATCTTGGCCCAAAACAGGTAAAGAAATGACAGATAAAGTCACAATGTTCACTGAACAGGTTTACACAAGGTGTGTCAAAGCTACCCCTCCTTAGTCTGAACACGGACCTCCCTGCAGTAAAATCAACTAATCATACGTGGTGGAATCTGTACTGTGGGTCTGCTGCAGATCAGCTCATGTATGACCTGTAAGGAGAGACAGACCCAGAGTACAGACAGAAACAGCTGAGACTGCTGTACCCAGAAAGGGAGGAGCATGTGTGTTAAAGAAAGCCCTGACATGCTGACTGCTACTCCTTCCGTACTTGTGTGTGTGTGTTGTGTGTGTGTGTCGTTCGGGCCAGCACAACACTCACCCAAATCTGTGTATGAAGCGGCAGTGTTCCAGGCTCGGGCCGGGAACCGTGATCATCTATTGTGAACAGTAAGAAAAGAGAAGAGCGTGTGGTGTTGTAAGCGTGCTGCACCCGGTGTTCCACGTCACAGAGCAGCACTGTCAGCTGTCACACCCACATCTGCCCCACTCCCCCTGTAGGGAACTTTAACACGGATCAGCGTTTTTTGTTTGTTTGTTTTTTACTGAATCTAATTTCTGAGCTCTCTGTGGTGGTCCTCAAAATAAATAAATAAATCGGTAGTTTTTAAAACTGACATTTTTGAAAATTTATTTTGCAGTCAACTTGTAACACTATCACTTCCTGTAAAAGAGTTGGGAAAGGTTGAAGAGTTTATTTTATGAAGCACGTTGAGGTTACTGCTGTGATTTCACGCTTTATGAATAAAGCTGAAGGAAACTGAATAATGTCCTGACACATTTCATCTAAACCAAATAAAAGATGAACACAGCCACGTGACATCGCATCCTCAAGTGACCCGACTACAGGAAAGGGTGGAGTGCTAAGCTATCTGGTATTAGCAAGCTGCATTTGTAAAGTGAGGAGCACAGGTTCTCATGTCAGCTAATTAGTGCTGAGTAACAGACTGATGAAAGTTAAAGTAAAAGTGAAGCACGAACATGTCTCTCACACACAAAATAACCCATAATATTAATCAAATAATCCATTAAAATTGCTCCGATACGCACAACCACAGGCGAAGAAGAGGCCTAGCTCCGCCTACCCGTGTCCCAAACACCTGTCAGTCACAGCAGCCACACCTCTAACTGTATTTATCATCTAGGCAGATGAGTTATCAAAGACTAAGTATTGTTTCCAGTGCTGTCAGGCGTTTTAACATGGAAGTGTATGGAGACTGACTCAACGTCCAAATTAGATTTTCTTATTTATTATGTACAAATGTTAGCCTGGTGGCAGTGTTGGAGCACATGTGAGAGTAACAATGAGAGTGAGAGTACTAAAATTCAATATGATTCATGCTCTGAGCGCCACACATATTCAAATTTTTATTAAAGAGTATGTAGCGCTGATGGTCAGAAGCCCTGAAATATCATCTACAACAGGGTTCAATTAAAATGCGCAGTTCAGTTAGAGGAAATTATTGACTGTGATAATCCTCCTTTCTGCCACTTAGAATGACTAAAATTTACAAAGTGGACATAATGTTTTATTCAATATTACTCAAAATTAGTGACTAGGCCCATAAAGTTATAAAAAAAAACAACCTGTTGACCAATGCTAGGGGTGAGCGCTGCGTTCCTATCCGTTGTTAAGCGATGACGTGACCAATCCTACTTCCGGGCCTAAAGTAGTCTGCGTTCAATATGGCTTTTGTGTTGTTAACATATTTAATGTCTTGTATTTTCTTCTATTTAATCTCAAAAAGCTCCTAAAACAGTCAGTGATCACTGTTGACCTCCCTCAGCTTTTATTACCGCTAATCATTTATTTAAGCTCAGTTTTTAAAACCTTAGGATGTAACTACAGCCCAGCCCATGCAGCAGTATATGAATGACTAACCTCGTATTGTGGATGGATTATCTCAGTTGTTCTCCTGGCTGAAGTTTGGTCCTTTTACAGCATCCTGCCATGCGATTACATTTGTTCCTGACCACCGAGAACACTCACGTTAACTTTTATCAAGTGGAAAAAGGTTCGCTTGTTTATGTTATGCTAACATAGCTGTGTCGCTAGCGATCACGTAGCACATCATTATATACCAGCTAGCCAAACTTCAGTAACCCTACAAACGTCACTGCTGTTTAGTTTTCTGTCTTCATTTATGTTGGAAGTGATAACAGAGCTGTACGTTTTAATTTGTTTCCAAAACCCCGCAGTCAGGACATGCTATGTTGTATTTAGATAGAAGCTAGCGAGCTAACTTCCTGCTAACTTCTAATGTTAAATGTCATAAATTCCGTTTTCATGGATGCCTGGATGTTAAACTCAATTGTTACACCTGGTAGAGCAGAACGCTGATCATTTTATTAAAGATGGAAGACTTTAGACAGTTTTTCAACTCTCAGTAATGCCATAGTGATCGTTTGATATATGGACCTGCAGCGGAGTTTAGGCCCAGACACGGCTAGTGACGTCAGACTTAACAACCGCATTTCTACAGCAATGAGAGGCACACAGGTATCGACCTCTAGTGCCCATTAAAAAGAATTACAGTATAGGATATTTCCACAGACCCAGAAGCTATGTCCACCTTTTATACAGTTTATGGGTATCTGAACCATATGTCGTAAAAAATAAGTTTTGTTAAAAAGAAAAACAGCCTTTGTATATTTCATTAATATAGCTCTGTGTGTGCGTGTGTGTGTGTGTGTGTGTGTGATCGATCACATAAATTCCACTAACCTGGCCCACGCCTGTGCAGCTTTAAGTGACAACACCTGTGTGGGTGTGCGGAGTCTTTAATGAGTGTGGTTTAAAACTCAAATCCCATAGCTTGTTGAGTTGACTTTGGATATCTTTCTGTTAGGGATTATAATCAGTAACTGTTTTCACTTTATAATCCAGTTAACTTGTAATGAAGGTAACAGGATTATTTCTGTTATTTATTTTACACCGAACACTGAAACATTTTCTGCAGTTACACAACAAATCTTCATGCTTCATCCTGACGGTGTCAGATTTTGGGGAAAAAAAATGGCAACTATCTTAGTATTTTAAACAACTTTCCTTAGGGTGAGTAAATATATATGTATGTGTGAATGTAACATACAGCTTTACATTTCACATTATGTAGCTTCTTTGTTCTCATGTGTTTTAATTAGGAGTTCATAAACAGCAATCGCTATGCTATGACTGCAAGAATCTGTTATAGTTCTGTAGTCTTGCTCCCACTTTTATTTGAATACTGGTGTCTGTCAGGAAGATTACACAAAAATCAAAAAAAAAAAAGAAAAGAAAAGAAATTGGTCAACATGTTGAAGAGATTAAACAAAGTTATAACATATAGGAGGAGGAGGATTCAGGGATAACAGGGATCACCCCTGATGGCCATTAGAAAAAAAATGCAGGTTTACCCCGGACCTAAATATATACGTTTAGAGAAATTACGGGAAAATTAACAACTCCAGTACTGTGCAAAAGTCTTGATTCACCCCTGATTTCTTTGTATTTTGGTTACAAATGCCCAGAGTTTGTTGTTACTTTACAGTGGTCTTGAGCAATAGTTCTCCAGCCTTCTAAAGGTACAAAGAAAAACTTTGTAAATATATGTTTACCAATATATTTATTGGATTTTATATTCATAAATATCCAACACTTTAAACATCTTGAACATATGGCAGTAAGAAAGCAATAAAACCACAAGATACCCAAAAAAACAAAAAGAAATAATTTTTAAAGAAAAGAGAAGGGAAAAAACCCAAAACAAACAAACAAACAAACAAACAAACAAACAAACAAACAAACAACAACAACAACAAAACAGGAAAAAAACAAAATAAACATGGTACTTTAAAAGTTTTTCTTTGGACTAATACTTACAGTCCATGTATGTGTGTCATTAAAAAAAAATTAAGGAAACTGGACAGATGAGAGCAAAAGTAGCAGTGACAGAACCCCCCCCCCCCCCCCCCCAGACTTTCAGTCTGATCCAGCTATGGTTCACTGAAGCCATCAAACAGCCTCAGTGGAAGCATGGAAGAAGCTGTTGTTTAGTAAATGAAACAGAGAGCAAAGGCTGAGGTATGCCAACATACACAATAACTGGACTGAAAACCAGTGGAGTGAAAAATCCACATTTGAATTTTTTTGGTTCGATTTTTTTCAATACGTAAAGAAAAGGTCAGAATCAAAGTACAACAGTGACTAACTACAGCCATGTGGAAAACACAGTGGAGGCATGGTGGTGTTTAAGATCTTGTCAAAACTGGTAGAATTATGAATGCAGAAAAGATTTGTCCATCTGGAGAGCTTCTGATTGATAACAGCTAAATATTTAATTGCGGCAATGATCCCAAAAACACTGTGAATGCAGTAAAGGCATACCTTGATGGAAACAAATATAATGGTACACATCCATCCATCATGGATTGGCCTTGCTGGAGCCCAAATCTCAGCGTTATTGAAGCAATGTGTGATCATCTTCACAAACGGAATGAAAGGCAAACACCCTTCAAGAAGCCTGTTTTTGAAGACCACTTAAATAAATAACAAAGCAAGTGGCCTCAGAGAGTTCAGCTGTGTGGAAAAATAAATGTTGTCATACCAAATATTGACTTTTAAGTCTGTACACTGTGCTTCTAATTATGTTTGCACATAAATCACATCCCATTCGCCTAGCACAATCTAAACGATGTGTGGCTCAAGACTTTTGCACAACACTGTAAATAAAACTTTTTTCTACATGTATCTTTCACGCTGCAGGTTACATGTGCATGAGTACCTGTCCCCATTAAATGTAAGACCTGAAATATCAGATAAGCAAGATAAATGAGTTTAAAGACCGTTGAGAACATTTCTAATGACTTGCAGGATGATTCACCGTAAGAACTGAACCGAAGAGCTGAACAGCAGCAGCTGCCCGCGCAAGCTCAACACTCTTGTGTTACTTTTAAATACCCGAGTAATGTAAAACAAGGAACACAAAACGGAGTTTAAATACTTACCAAGACCCACTTCCCCGATCAGCAGCAATGTTTAGACATGACAGACACGCCAGTTCCGCAAACTCTTCCTGGGTGCGTTTGTTTTACTCTACTAGGAAGAAACGAAGCGGAGATAGGTGGATCCACAGTAGGAATAACACTCCCCCCCCCTTGTCTCAGTCAACTGACGCTATAAATGAAATGCGCACAAGCTCGGCAGCTACGTCAGAGCCACGTGACTGTGAGAAGCGTCTCGGGGACTGTCGCGCTATGGCTGAGCAAGCGGTGATCGAGAACAGAGGGTGAGTATTTCTATTAACCTATCACATTCCCCGGCCTGTCAGAGTATGTCTATCCACGGTAATGTTCCTTTATTATTTAACAGACACTAAGTGTTATTGGAACAGCGACACTGTGCACCTTTTCCTGAAAAATGCCCGAGTGTTGTTGTCGAAAGTTAGACAGGCTGTCAGAGAGAGGCACCACTTGGGTCAAGGTAAACCTGCCCCCCCCTCCTCCAACCTCATTAGTTAATTGCTGCCTTCTTGTAAAGTGGCCCGTACTAAATGAGAGTGCTCGAAGACTGCAGAAGGTCGTTGAAAAACTCACCGGTGCTTTGAAGGTATTGTCGGTGTGGTCCACAGAAGTAAAATAACGCTCTTATTGCAAAGCCGCTGGACTGCCATGTTTGTTTTACCTCAGAGATGGTAGAGCAAATTGGAAAACAGGTGTTCTTAGAATCCATCCTACCTCGCAAACCATCCTACCCGTTGTTTCTGTGCATGCGCACAACACGAAATTAAGTAGCGAACCGTCCTACCTTTGTAAATATTAGCTACAAAAATACTCTGACGGGTAAAATTAACTGCCAAACCATCCTACCTTTGTGAATTTCACCTGCAAGCATACTTAAACAGTTAAAATTCAGTGGCGAACCATCCTACCTTTGTTAATAACAGCTACAAACATACTGACGGGTAAAATTAAGTGCCAAACCATGCATGTTTGGCACTTAATTTTACCCGTCAGAGTGAATGTTACCTACAAGATACTTTAATGGGTAAAATGAAGTGGCAAACCATCCTGGCTGTATGAATATGACCTATAAGCATACTCTGATGGGCAAAGTTAAGTTGGTGTTGGAATTACTCTGTGACAGCAGAGTTACGGTAGAACGTTTTGCCAAACTAGGATGGTTTGTCAGAACACCGGTTTTAAACAAGAATTTTGCAGTGGCGCGAATATTTTTATATTCATGTGCATAAAAAGCCCTCTGGAAATGCACAAAAAACCTTGATAAAACCATAAACTTTTTTTTAAGTGTTATAGTAAATGCTTGATAATTTAAATAATGGAGATGATAGTTTTGCTGTCACGCGTTGTCATCGGCCAGTCCCTGTCCTTTGCCCTCACGCGCTTACTCTTTTATTATATCTCCAGGGTCATTCATAGAATGCTGTCTACTGTTGGTGTTCCCAGTCTGGCCAGGAGTGTGTGGGGCTATGTGGATAAAACAATAAGGTAATGTTATGAGCATCCACACACAGACACAGGTGTGACACTCTTTTACACAAATATCCACCTCCACTCAGACATTAGCTTTCATTATTGTAGCCTCACTTTGTTAGTTTGTATGTGTCACTGTGCAGGTCCAGTTTCCTTTCAGCTGGGTGATTTTCATGAGACTTAGTAGAGTAATAGAACGTAAGCAAAGGGAGAACTAAACGTAAAGTTTTGTGACTCTTTAACTTACCTTTCACAATAACACACAGGGTGTCTCCTGCGTTTTGATAACCCTGGCAAACTCACGGGTTTATCAAGTAATTGCGTCTCCAACAATTGAGTCCAACACATGTATGTTAACAGGCTGAGACTAAATGGTTGCTTATCAGTGCAAAGCAATATAAATGAGCAGCACCACCCCGATTAACAAAAACCTGTTCAAAAGGCATTGAAATTGACGTTTCCAGACTTGTAAAATGCATTTAGAGTGGGTTAAAAGTGAAAGTGCAGTTCACAAATCACAGCCATCTCCTTGAGGTGTTCTGCATTATAAGGTGAAGACCCTACAATAATGCAGAGAAAACCCCAACAGCAGCCCAGATGAGAAACACATGCGCATATAGCGTAAATGTGCTCTTATGTTAAAAAAATAATTAAGTACAACTAGTTTTGGATTGAACCTTCAGGACCTTCCTTGCTGCCCAAGCATCATGTGTAATGATTTGAAAAAGAAAACGACAGCCATGGGGGGTGGAGGACAGTCTTAAAATGAGCAAAATGACCAATGAGCTCCCCAAACAGTAAAACCTTCATGGGGGGGAGATGATCAGAGCAGTTAAATTAGGCTGATTTTTAAGTCTGTGACTCTAGTTGTGCCTAAACAACACAGTAATGAGGCTGCTTCATTATGTCTGCCACATGTTGGAAAGGACTTTATGTGAGTTCTCTTGCAGTACTGACTTATTTTTAAAACAGAGGACCACTCAGGCAGCACAGATTCACACCAAGGCCAATGCCATACTTGATCAATTTAAAGCTAATTTTGAGGCTGCTTTGTTTTGTGGCTGCGCTGCTGCTGCTCACTTAGAAAATAGACAGAAAAGTGTGTGTGTGTGTGTGTGTGTGTGTGTCACATTTGTTTAATTGTAAGAATTATTAGAAGTAGGCTTAGGTAAATGTTGAAACATGTGAAAGGGACTGATTAAAATCGCATCAATCACGTCCTGTATCGATGTCTCAGAATTCAAGGTGACATATTCAGGTGTTCTATCCACTTAGCAGCTGAAAACCTTACAGACACACAGACAAACAATTTAAGTTGCCCTTTATCAAAACAGCTGTAGCTAGTGAAAAGCACAAATAGTCCTTTATCAAAACAGTTGGAGATAAGATAAGATAGAACTTTATTAATCCCTCGGGTGGGTTCCTCTGGGAAATTCGATATGAATGTTTTGATAATTACTAAGTGAACAAGATGTCTATGGTTAGACTCTGTAAAGAAGGCCTTGTTAAAGAAACTAATGTGACCAATGTCAGGGAAGGAGAACATTGAGTCAAGTGTAGTGTGACGACAGCCGTTTGTTTCCTCTTTTGATGTCTCTGCGTGTTGCTACATGAGGTTTGCATGTCACAGAAGAACATTTTGTTGTTATGGTTGGTTTTTGTTTTGGGGTTTTGTTTTTTTTTTGGGGGGGGGGGGTTGACTTGCCTAAAGACAAAAGAAAGCAAAGAAACTAAATTTTTGTGTCACAGCTTTGTGCTCTGTTATGCTTTTCCCTCAAGACCACACTGGGCCAGTGGAGGAAAGCAGAAGAGCTTATTTCAGAGCCAGCTGTGAAGTAAGAAGTTGCTTTCCCACACAGAGCAGCTAATGGAGAGGTCATGAGATATGACACTTTTACAATAAACACAGCTGTTTAGACATTCAGCCAAAAACCTTTAAGTGTCTCCTTACTCTTAAGTCACACCCTTCTGTAGTTTAGTTATGCCTTCTAGTAGAAGGCCTGCCATAACACGTTGCCATGAATTAGGAATGAAAAAACCTTTTCATTAAAAAAGAACATTGCAGCGTGTGTTGGGTTTGCAACGTTGTATCTGAACAAACCACATGACTTCAGGAACAATGGGACTTGTTAACTAACAGTGTGTCCACATGAATCTGTGCAGAAGTCATGCATGTGAATGTTTACAGAAATATCTCAGATTTATCAACATCAATTTAACATTGCTTCTGCTCATTATTTACAGTTTTCCAGAGTACCAAAAACCACAAAATGCTCAGAATTACAATTTAAAAAAAATCACACAAAAACCCCAAAGTGGAAAGATGTAGGCTTTTACCTCTCCATCAATGTTATTCCATTCATCTGAAAAAAGAAACAAATCCCTTTGGGTATCTTAAGAGATCTGTGCTTAAATAAATACCTCACAAACGGCATTGGGTCAGAATTTTCTCTCAACAGTATGGGAGACTGATAAAGTCATACAGAGAAGCATTAATACAACGTATTGGTTCCTAAAGCATAAAGCTTCATGGATGCTTCATATTAAGGACTGCTCTGTTACATTAAAATACCAACACGGAACAATCTAAACATTCAGTGTGAGGACTCCATGAAGAACTAAATGACAAAGCGATCTCTCCCTGGCAATGCAAAACTAAATTAACACTCCTAACAGCAAATGTAGAAACCTTATCAGTTGAAAAATATGGTGTATATTTATTTTTCTGCATGAAATTGTTTGCACAATTTTGCAATTTGTTATCAAATCATATTTGGATCATTTATTTTTTACCCAGATTTTGCACTCTGGAAACTCCAACAAAAACATACACCATAAGGCTACAGTCTTATGGTGTATGTTCACACCTTTAAACCACTACATTTTTCAAAGCATCTGTGATAAATTCTGATGGTAATTTTGTGTATCAAGCCTGTTTTTTGCTTGCTTAACCTGTTAGTAACCCTGATTGTTTAGCGTGTTGCAAAACGCAGTCCAAGCGGTAGAAAGATGAGAAATGAGTTAAGTGAGGACCATACAGTAAGAGTCTGGTTAGCTAGGAGTCAATGTTCTGTGGTGCAGGTTTGTGTTATGAATCTTAGCCCTACGACTGTGAGTACCCCAAAGCAGCATGATGATGAATCATTATTATAATGATGAACGTTTGAAATATTAATATAAGGCAAACCATTCATATTCATACTGTTGTGCTTTTGTGTACGTAGGTGGTGCTGGATTCCCAACTGGCTGCCATCGTGGTGTCCAACTTCAAAGAGCCATCTGCAAGCTTCAGAGGAGAAGATGCTGCAGTGTAAGGATAAACCCAGTGTAATTTTTTTTATTTAAAACATACACTTTTTGTACAGTGTGCAAAAGTAAAAACTCACCCACCTGTGGTCACTCACTCAAACACAACCTGTTTTGCTAAACAAAACCTGTATTGGCTAGAAATCAAATAACTTTTTGTAAATATGAATTAAATCTGCAAGCAGCGATGACCAACACCTTAAGACTTTCTTTGGCAAATTTGAGGTTGCTGCGGTCAGTCACCTTAAAACTGTAGCCCAAAGTGCATAACATGACATTTCTTGTTCCCACTAGGTGGTGCAGTGACCACCATCAAATATGACAGGAGAAATGTTTTCAGGGGCGGAGCCTTATGAAACGTGGGAAGTTTGGTCCAGATTGGACGATGTATGTGTAAATAAGAGGAAACTATATTTTCATGGCGACTGGTTGAAATTTGCCGTGGTACCACGGCCACGCCCTTTGAAGAAAGCTCAAAAGTGTTGCAATTTAATATGGCCCAGGTCTGTAGTTTAGACTGACCAAATATGAAGTTGATCCTTGGAGGAGTTTGCAACAGTATAATGCCAGGAAGTCGCCAAAATGTCACCTTCAATTCAAAATGGCGGACTTCCTGTTGGGTTTGGGTCAGTGGGCTTCCAGACTTTACGTATGTGTGTACCAAATTTCATTCATGTAACTCAAACCGCATGCTGGTAGTACTACCATAGGTGGCATTATTGAACCATTTCCTACTCTGTACATGAGAAACTTCACCCGTTGCCTACTGGTGGTGGTCAGAGGGCCCGGTGGCGCCAGTGTCCAGCAGCCTCGCCTCTGTCAGTGCCCCCCAGGGTGGCTGTGGCTACAATGTAGCTGCCATCACCAGTGTGTGACTGTGTGTGGATGACTGAATGTGTAACGCGCTTTGGGGTCCTTAGGGACGTGTAAAGCGCTATACAAATACAGGCCATTTACAAACCAATAAAATAAGAAATTTTGCACGTGTTAGATCTGGTGAAAATGTACATGAGGTTTTTTTTAGCATCTTTAAGTCCTCAAAAATGCAATCGTTGACATAAAATAATAATAAACTGAGCAGATGCGTTGGGCCTTAGCGTGTTTCATGCTAATTACAAAATGTGTCTGAGATCACTTGTAAAGTATGTGTCTTATCGAAGACTACAAACAGCTCAGGGAAAAAGTAACTCATGACTTTCGTTGCTCAGAATTTAAAGGAATATTAGATGTCGGTCTTCCAGAAAATGTCGTGACAACAAGTAGAGAACATTAACCACAGTAGACTAGGAACTTATAAATAAAGTGATTGATGATTACAGCTTTGAAAAATCAAGAAGTTCAGGGGCTGTTTTCTATGAATGACTTTAACCCAACTGTGCCTGCAGGATGTTATTAATGAACCAGTAAGTGTGAGAAATCGCATTGCTCTTGTTTGAGCTTGTTGCCGTGTTTGTGTGTGGTGGTGTTGTGTTTTTTTTTGTTTGTTTGTTTTTTGTTTGTTTTTTTTTGTTTTTTTTTTTTAAACCCTTTTGTAGAGAATCTCACTTTTGGTGACGACACCTGATTGATTCAGTAGTATCAAAAAAGAGATGTTATTTAGATTAATGTGAAATGGAATATTTGACCCATCGTAATGTTCTTGTACTTAAAAGTAATCTTGTGCTTTTCTTTTCAGATGTCAGCACTGAATTTACTAAAGTGTTTGTTCCCATCTCCAACGACAATCTTCTGTGGACCCTGATGTTTTGCAATGACCATGTTAAAGATAAAACTCCCTTAGTTCTGCTGCATGGCTTTGGCGGCGGGGTGGGCCTGTGGGCTCAGAATCTGGATGATCTCTCCCAGCATCGGCCTGTCTTTGCACTGGACTTACTGGGTTTTGGCCAGAGCAGCAGGCCTGTGTTCTCAACAGATGCAGCAGAAGCAGAGGATCAGTTTGTCGAGTCCATAGAACAGTGGCGGGCCAGCGTGGGTCTGGAGTCTATGATACTTCTTGGTCACAATCTGGGAGGATACCTCGCTGTGTCATACTCAATTAAATACCCAGGCAGGTGGGTGCAGACAATGGGATTTCTCATATCTTACTGTATCATGACCCACACTGTCTGATACAGAAAGGTGGCAGGTTTGTGTAAAATGTCAGGATCAGAACTGTAGCATAAGCTAAAGTCAGGTTTTAGTCTCTTATTATTATAATGATGCGAGTGTTTTAGGCACTCCATATAGGAGCTCATCTTTTCTAATGTCCACTGTTGGCTAGCAGCTCCTGTCATCTGCAAGAGTGGCTGAAACGGACAGAGTTAATATTGTGATAATCTTTGCATATCATCTCTAACTATTATTTCTATCCTGCCTTTTGAGGGTGGTGTGTGAATGTTGGTCTGCAGAAGTGTTTGGGCCTCTTTACACCTGCTGCCTCACAGCAAACAGCAGGCAGATACTGTCAGGGACTGTTATGGAAAATACAGTGGAGTGTGTCAGTGGACACAAGAAAACTGATTTATCAACACATCAAACAAGTTTGTGTCATAATGTCTCATTTTCTGTCCCCAAGAGCAGCTTGTTGGTCAGATCAGCTAAAGAAAGCCATGTGTTACAGCTGAGAGCTCCAATGAGCAAGTCGGCAGAGTGTTGATTGCTCTATAAAACCAGAATAATATACCTTTGAATAATCCTTTCATCACTGCTGTAAATGGAACAAATGAAGTGGAACTTGCCTAGGAGGAGAAAAAAGCAGAGTCTGCAGTGAACACTGTTATGAATAATGATTCTGCCCTTTTGCTGTTAACATGATTGTAGCAAAACATGCCAGCATGAGTAGAGGATACAGTTGTAGCGGTGTGCCTTTAGGTGCTGGCAGCCTGTGATAACAGCAGTGTCCTCCAAAACGCTCTCTCCTCCCACTAGACTCTATCTCTCCTGAACCATCTCCTCCTGCCGCAGCTCCAGCTCGGAGCTTCCAGCATTCACCCGGCTCTCCCTAAGCGGCGCCTGATAAAATGTCCTCAATCCCTTATCACCCCTCTTCATCAGTAACACTGAAAATTCCCGCTTCCTGTCTTCTTATTGTTATCTTAGCGTTCCAAATGGTTTTAAGTTATAACTTCAGATGCTCGTGATCAGGCACATGCGTCCCCGATCTGTGCTCACTGCCCCCCCCACCCACCCCTCCTCCTTGAACTTCATTCGTATTGGGAACCACAACAATGTGCTCTCTGTACCAGTACAGAGTCCATTAAGACCATGACATGTCAGATTTAAATGGCTTATAATCACCTGTCAGTTTAGCTTCCAGTTGATTATGAAAATGAAAGTAAACTGCTTCATGGTGTCATGTAAATATCAGCCTAGCTCAGGGGTCGGCAACCTGCAGCTCTTTAGTCCTTATTAGAGATGGCACGATACCACTTTATGTCCAATACCAATATCATAAATTTGGATATCTGCCGATACCGATATGATAGTGGGTTTTTTTTTTTTTTTTTTTTTTTTTTAATATCTTGCTGGTTTTGTATAAGTTCATACTCAAGTAAAAAAAAAAAACAAAAAAAAAATAAACCAAAACACTAAAGCTATTCTGTTAGACCTGTATGTTAAAAAATAAAAAAAATACACTGCACCCAAAATATTTCATAGTTCAGCAATAATGATTAATCTAATGAACTTAAACCTACTCCATCCTCCCTATTCTGGTATTTTAAAGAGTAAGCAACCTAACTAATAAGGTTGCAAACTCCCAGCAAAAAAAAAATGGGGAACCACCCTCCACCTCATGATGCTTAATTGACGTAAACAACTTCAATTTGCTGCAGTGTGAAAGAAATGCACAGAAATAAATTATTTTTCAAGAATAATTAAATAGATTCAACATCTTTCTTCAACAGAATTGCAGACTGCACAGATGGTATCTTCCCAAAGGAAAAAGTACTATAGCTTACTAGGGTATATTAGACTTAATAGTTATTATATACAGTAATGGACTTCTATACATTTTACATCAGATTAAAACTTTGGGTGTAAAATTCGGATAATTATTTATTAAAAGCTAGACATTTTAAATGAGAATAAGAAAGAAAATGATGTCTTTGTGCCCCCTTTTCCCTATTAATGCCCTATCGGCCCCCCTGGCTAAACTTTGCTAGATCCGCCCCTGCACAGTTACCAGCCGTCAGCTACGTAGAAAAGGATCCTGGTGTAGAAAGTAATATTAAACAAATTCTAACAACAGCTTATCAAGGTTAAACGTGCTGCTGTTGTTCTGCCGCTGGTTTCCTCTTTCTGGCGCGAAGTGGGCCAAAAACAAAGAAGAGAGACAGACTCGCGACACAAAAGCCGATCAGCTGATCATTGATCAGTTTCATGATTGAAGTAGCAGCAGGAGAGAGAGAGAGAGAGAGAGAGAGACCGGCTTCCACAAGTGTGGAACGCCGTGCAATTTATTGAGACTTTCGACCCCAGGTAGGCCAATTATGGCTCTGCGCAGAGGCTCATTGACCACTTTTCACACACGGTTGCTGTACGCATACAGCCGGCTGTAGCTTTGCAGCTGACAGCCCGACACACACCAACACAACAACATGGATAGCACAGACGTTAAGGCGGCGAGGCGTGACTGCGGGTGCCGCTCAGGTGCGTCCGCCTCCCCTGCAGCAGCGCTGCAGACCACGCCCCGCCACACACATTAACCAGGTAAAATGCATATTTAGGCAGAATTTTGCAAATATCCATTTTTCATTTTTTAGCAGCATAGAGCTTTTTTTTTTTTTTCCTCAGGTCAAGGCTCCAAAAGCCCAAAGGTGATATAAGGGGCGGCTCACAACAGTTTTTGTTTGCTACATGGATCATTTTCGTTCAGCTGGGTGTCTTTCCTTTTGTTATATTTAAGAGTTAAAAATGTGTTAATTACAGAAATAAAATGTAATTTTCTCTGTAGCACTTCATGAATTTCATAAGCAACACACCTTAGTTGTTCACACATAGCATAAAAGTAAGAAACAATATAAACAGTGTTATCTTCATTTTAGATGTCAAAAAGTATTTGCGGCTCCCAGTATTTTCTTTTGCATGGAAACCGGGTCCAAATGGCTCTTTGGGTGTTAAAGGTTGCTGACCCTTGGCCTAGCTTGATTGCGACCTGTTATACTGTCAGCCATAGCTGGTTTTGTTCATATTTCTGCAGCACTAAAAACGGCCATCATCATGTCTGAAATGCATTTTAGCTCCCTTCCTGCTTCCTTAAAGCCAGTTTTCTTCTGATAGACTCCACCTTACAAGGGCTGTGTAAGTTTTCATATTAGCAATATCTGATCTTGGTGACCTCAAAAGTCAAAAATAAAACTGTGAAACTGGGCATTTAGAGCCATCTGAAAGTTTTTGGTCCACCGTTCATACTCTGTCATTATCTGAGAATTGTTTAAAATGTACATTCAATGTAACGGTGTGTGTATATATGGCAGAAATAAGCAAAAATAGAATGGATCACCATTATTTAATTGTAAAAAAATACAAAAACAAAACAAAATGCTGTGCCAGAAAAGTTATATTTGGGGGGATGTATTTACTTTCTTGATGAAAAGATGTGAATGTGACATCTCTGTTAAAACAAAAAAATAATGCATGCACCAGGATACTGAATGCTTACAGTCATGTGAGGAAAATTAGGACACCCCATTAAATAATCAGCCCTTTGATATGTGAACTGTTCATAATAATTTCCAATCATGATTTTATGTATTACTGGAAAAGAAAGTGATTGCAATTAAACAACAAAAATGAACATTTTGTGAAACATCAAAAAAGATATGAACAAAAATGTTTATTTCAATGGAGAAAAAAGGACACCCTACCCCCTAATAACTAGTGTTGCCCCCTTTGGCTGATATAACCAGCGAGACGGCTTTTGTAGCCTTTTACCAGTCTCTGACATCGATCAGAAGGTTTGCCCCACTCCTCAATGCAGAATTCCTTCAGCTGTGAGATGTTTCTTGCATGTACAGCCTGTTTCAAGTCACCCCACAGCATCTCAATGGGGTTGAGATTAGGGCTTTGACTTGACCATTCCAGGACTCTCCACTTCTTAGTTTTTAGCCAGTCCTTGGTGGATTTGCTGGTATGCTTTGGGTCATTACTGTATACTAGTATTCTATTGTATATGTTGTATATCTTATTCTTCTGTTCCTCTGTCTCTCTTGCTGCATTGAGCATGTGTATGACAAAAGAATTTCCCTCATTAACAGATGGTTTCACATGTTCTTCAAGCACCCTCTGATACGCAGTAGAATTCGTGATGGATTTTATGATAGTGAGCTGGCCAGGTCCTGCTGCAGCAAAGCATCCCCAAACTAGGATACTGCCACCTCCATGCTTGAGTTGGTATGAGGTTCTTTTCTTGGAAGGTAGTATTTGGTTTACGCCAAACATGTCTACTGTTCTGGTGTCCAAAGAATTCAATTTTAGACTCTGGATCTGTCCAAAGAACATTATTCCAGAAGTCGTGGTCTTTGTCTATGTTCGCTCTGGCACTCTTCATTCTGGCCTTTTTAACGTTTTTGTCCTTTAGTTGTAGGTCTGTAAACAATTTATAACTAAAAGAGCAGGTTAACTTTTATTTTTGTTGTGTTTGTTGTCTGGCTTACAGAGTAAAGCACATTGTCCTGGTTGAGCCCTGGGGTTTACCTGATCAACCGGAGACAACAGAACCAGACCGGCCCATCCCTGTGTGGATCAAAGCTCTTGGTGCCATGTTCAGTCCTTTCAACCCCCTGGCTGGCCTGCGACTGGTAGGACCACTGGGTAAGGTGCTAAAAGACAACAAAGTACCACAGTGCTAAAAGCAAACCCACAACCGGACTAGCTTAATAATCCCAGGGAAATGTGTCCATGCTGTGGCACACCAAAATATTGGGGAAAAGCAAAGCTACAACAAAAGTATCAGGAATGGAGATGATGAGCACGTGAAATTTCTTTTTCTTAAATGAGAAGAATGGAAATGAGAGGATGCAATATAATGGGTGAAGATTTTCACTTATTGTCTGGAGACAATAAGTGAAAATGTATGCAGTATGAAACTGGGGGGATGGTTTTATATTAGTTTAATATTGCAGTATCACAGCTAATGTTCTCTTTGCACACCCAGAAAACTAGGAACTGCTTGTTAAAGCAAGTGATGTGACGAGCACAATGTCATTCAGTATTGAGTTTTCGTGGTTTTTGCTTTGACTTTGAAAGGAATTTAAGCCAAAACCTGGGCTCTCCCCAGTGTGACTAATCATGTAAAATGTAATGAGTACTCCTCATCTATTAATGGCTACATGCTTGTGTTTGACACCTCTGTCTCTTCCCTGGTCCCCTGCAGGTCCCACTCTGGTGCAAACACTAAGACCCGACTTCAAGAAAAAGTTCTCCCTCGTGTTCACTGACAACACTGTGCCAGATTACATCTACCACCTGAACGTGCAAAGCCCCAGGTCTGTCTTTCTCTTTTATTAATGCCACTTGTCTCTAAAATGGCCATGGAAGCAATTTCTTCATCACCTTTTCTGCTCTCATCCACGTTTTACTACCTAGTATTATGTTTTGTCATATCCATTTTCTGTCATGTGCTCATTGATTATCTTTTCCTTGTCTTGTCACAGTGGGGAAACTGCTTTTAAGAATATGACTGCGCCATGTGGCTGGGCCAAGAGGCCAATGTTGCAGAGGATTGACCAGCTGCAGTCTGATATCCCCATCACCATCATTTATGGCTCCCGCTCCAGCATAGACTGCATCTCGGGCATCACCCTCAAAAGGATGAGGCCACGCTCTCATGTGGACATCATAGTAAGTTTGTGTGTGTAGATGAATGGATTGATATCCCTTCAAAGGGTGGTTTTTGTTTTGTTTTTTGTTTGTTTGTTTGTTTTTTTGTTGTTTTTTTTCTCCCCCCTTCCCTCGAAAAACGTAAATTTCACAATACATTTTTAAGGAATAAATTGCCAAAAAGTTTTGAAAACAAATTTTTAAAGCGAATTTCCTGGCAGTTATTTCATGGTTCAGGCTTCAAACAAAAATCCAACTGTCTTTCTGAATTTGGGTTCCAGATCATCAGTGTGATGACATTTTTATAGACTTTCTAAACTTGTAACTAATTTCTTCACACTTCCTCAAAACCTGCTTTATTGCTAAGATTTATTTATTTTGTATCGAGCTTGAGTTTTCAGATCCAACTGCACAGATCCAACCAACTGCATTGGACAACAACTGTTCTGTAGCTCAAAGTGAACTGGTAATCTGTATATACAAATGGTAAAATAATACTTTTTACCTCAGACACACAGCTTGATACTTTAGGTCCTTGATGCTTTAGGCCAATCGGCTCTGAAATGACTCCTCTGCCTCCTCAGATGTGGTCTGACATATATTAAGAGTTTAACCTGCCCCACTGACATCCTGAAATATGGACAAAAGTGGTCGTGACACAGTTCCAACTCCTGGATCAAACCATGACATTCTCCCTGCTGCTGCCTGCTTGTGAGAACTGGATGAACCCAGAATCTCAATTTCTTTGTTTTCTTGTTTAGAAACATCAGGACCAGTTCATTACGTATGTTTGTTATACTTAAGTTTTTGAGATCGTCAAATTTAAATATTGGACAAAGATGACACAAGTAAACACAAAATGCAGTTTCTAGGTGTTTGTGTAAATAAAACTTACATGGCTCTGTGTGAAAAAGTGATTTCCTTCTAAACCTAATAACTGGTTGGGCCACGCTTAGCAGCAACAACTGGAATCAGTTGTTTGAAGGAATTCTGACCCACTCATCTTTGCAGAGCTGTAAAAGACTCTCCCCCAGTTGTCGCAGAATTGTTGTAATTCAGCCACACCGGAGGGTTTTTGAGCATGAACCACCTTTTAAGGTCATGCCGCAGCATCTCAATCAGATTCATATCAGGAGTTTGACCAAGCCACTCCAATCTCTTCATTTTTGTTTGTCTTAAGCCATTCAGAGATGGACTTGCTCGTGTGTTTTGCATCATTGTCCTGCTGCAGAACCCAAGTGTGCTTCAGCTTGAGGTCATGAACACTTCAGTGTTACTTTTTGCACCAGAGGTCTTTGGGATCAGTACTGGTTTTTGTTTTGGAACTTAGCCATGTCGGCTGGGCTGACTCTCTTATGGTGGAGTCATGAACACTGTCCTTAACTGAGCCAAGTGAGGCCTGCAGGTCTTGGGATATTGTTCTGGGGTCTTTTGTGACCTCTTGGATGAGTCGTTGCTATGCTCTTGGGGTAATTCTGGTTGGCCAGCCACTTATATTAAGGTTCACCATTGTTAAGGTTTACCATTCAATGATTTTGCCATTTGTGGATAATGGATCTCACTGTGGAGATTGTGGAGTCCCACAGCTCTAGAAGTGGCTTTATAACATTTTCCAGACTGAGAGATCTCAGTTACTTTGTTTCTCATCTGTTCCTGAATTTCCTTGGATCATGGGGATGATGTCTGGCTTTTGAGGACCTTTTTGGCTACTCCACTTTGTCAGGCAGGTCGTATTAAAGTAATGTCTTGATTGAGAACGGGTGGCAGTAATCAGGGTGGCTAGAGAAATTGAACTTGGCTTTCCAAAGATGTGATACACCACCATTAATTATAATGGGAGGGGGGGAGAATCACTTTTTTTCACACATGGCCATGAGGGTTTGGATTTTTTTCCCCCTTTATAATAAACACCTTCATTTAGAAACTGCATTTTGTGTTTACTTGTCATCTTTGTCTCATTTTTAAATTTGTTAGATCTGAAACATTTAAGTGTGACAAACATACAAAAACATGGCAAACACTTTTTTTTCACACCGATGTATATGTTACATGGCAATTTGGAATTTTGGGTCATTGTTTTGCAGCACGTTCTGTGTAATGGCCTTTAGGACTGGGTGAGAGTTGGGGTAAGGGTTTAGCACTTAGGGGAAAAAATGGGCAGTTGCTTTCATACACCTGTCAAGGCTGAGGAAGACTGGATGAGCAGCTGCCTAGACAGGTGCAAAACAGACACTGAAACATTATGATATGCAAAGACATTCTCATTACCACGGACTCGAGACATTTTAATTTCCTAACTCTGTGTTAATGAGTACAGATATATGGGGGGAAAATGTCCATTTAAAAAAAAAAACAAAAGAAAAACAAAACTACAGGCTGCTGCAAACAAACAGTCATTATCTGACCTCTACAACGGTGTATTAGGGTGCCATCAAATGGAAAAAAAAAAAATTGTTTTCAATCAATAATAATATATTATCAAAGTTGAAACTTCAAGATTAAAGCCTACAAGCTTTTTTTTTTTTTTTTTTTTTTTGGGGAGAAAAAAGTTGAAATGTGGAGAATTACAGCTGTTGTTTCAACACAGACTGCCACTAACTCAGAGGGTTGCTAGACCCTCTGAGTTAGTGGAATGTTCCTTCAGAATCAGTTTTAGTAATGAGGAAAGAAATGATGCCTCTTTTAGCACAGAAACAGTGCGGTGATCAGTACATGGATGTTGAAAAGAGTGGATTTGCACAAAATGAACTGGCTGGCTATGGTTACAGCCTCGTGCAATACAGAGGATGTATGTTGTATCACAAGAGGGCTGATCAATTTGTTTCACTATATAATTTTAGTTTATTTCAAAAAATAAAAAAATACTACTCTGTAAAAGTTGGAGGTTTTGACTAAACCAAAAGAAAAACATTTTGAGGCTTCATCAAATAAAAATCGCTGGACAAAAGACTGATTTGTTGCTTTTGTACATGGGGTTTAGTTTACTTAAGCTTAAAATACATTTGTTTAATGAATTATATAAAAGAAAACCTCTGTTTAGCAGACTTCCACAGATTCAGTGCCTTAAGCATGATTGCTCCACATGCAATTATGTGTATATTGACACATCAAAGGTAAATTTTTCTGCCATGAAGAACCGTGGAACTGACTGTATGGAGGCTTGAAATAAAACTGATGCATGCTGTAAATTTGAATGTTACTTTCCATCTTTGTTTTATGAAAACTATAAACCGGAGACACAGCCCTCCTCGTTAAAATCATGACCTCCCTTTATGACATGCCTTTATATAGTTTCCATAATTTTTAATTGGCTGCTTCCCTTCTGATTCTCTTCCCTTCCTGCAGACAATCCGTGGAGCCGGTCACTATGTGTATGCCGACCAGCCTGAGGACTTTAACTACAAGGTCTTGGAAGCATGTAACAAACTGGAATGAAGGCAGAGACGAGCTTGAATGTTGAACTCCGGTGGGGGAAAAACGGGGACGGACATCATTCTGTCACACACTGTGGAACCTCAGAATCCCACTTTCCCAAAGGACAAAAATAAGTGTTTGCACATTAAAAATATTGCAAAGTGAACAGTGGCCTGGTGTGACTCGTACATGTTCTATCATCTGACCAGTGAGTCAGCTGTATTCTCGGAAACTTGGTGAATGGTGACTCTGAGTTGACATCACTGACTGGGGCCTGTTGGCCTCCATCACATGCTTATTTTGCAGCACACAGAATCTTGTGGCTGTAGCGTCACTTGTTTTTTCTTTGTTATAAAGGTTTTTGGTTTTTTGTTTTTTTAAATTGCCTCTCCCAAATGCAGTAACCTCAGTGTTAAGTGAATGCAGGTGATTATCACCTTTTAATACCATTTATAAACTATTTCATGTAAAAACTGTTGAAAGATAAATTATCACATTATTTTTTCTATTTCTGTGAGATACTGAGAATGAATATTTTAGCATGCTTATTTCATAAATCCAATGACAGCTGCAATAATAATGATATGAATATTAATATGATCACTTGAGTGATGTCTCACTGAAGCACAACGGGTATTTAAGAGTTACAGTTACAATGTCATGTATTTGGTGTCCCATGCATTGTGTTCAGCCTATGGTTTGTGGTTTTTCCCATTTGATTCTGATACAGATACAAAACCTCGGCATACAGGACCACTGCATCAGCAACAGGAAGAGGTTTTAAATGAATCTGCTTCCAATAATAGCACGTGTCCTCTGTAATGTGCTTTCCTGCCAAACACAAGTGGTCGTTTCATCTGCAATAACTGTGAATATCACCATAAACCCTCTGTTGTACTCCTCCTGTTTTTGACTGCTCTATTTGCATTAGTCTTTATATAAATATATATAACTTAAGTGGCTTCATAGTGTAATGTTCTGCACATTTGTCTGGCAAAAAAATCCTGGAAGGAGACAAAAACCTCGTTGGCTTAGC